>NC_089725.1:3511552-3741552 GCF_035083965.1 Branchiostoma lanceolatum
CCTTTGTCTCGTGTTTCGGCGGCGGATAAACCGACTCAACATCTACACAGCAGCAAAAAACTGATACCACATGGTTCCTTAGTCTCCACTGTCCATTTTAGTACGTGGATTTGTTGTTCTTACCAGTATCTGGAGCCAGGACCGTACTTTCTAGGATGAGAGTACCAAACGTTGGCGAAACCCATGATGGCGGATCGGCAAAGAGGAAGAACGTGGGTTACCTCGTTCTGAGCTAGCTTTCTAGCTTCCCATGCAGCAAGTCTAGTGGTGGGAGGTTCGCTAAAACTGCAGATGTGCGTGAAAAGTAAATAAAAGCCATCAAATTTTGACATATTAGCAACTATGATACTTTTAGGACGTTTCAATTTATACATATATCCATGACTTTCTTTAAAATGACACATTTACCCGATTTACCTTATTCCCAGCATATGCTACAAATGCTTGTAGTTATGAAATGTACCGCTAGAAGTCGTCTGAAGTGATGAGGCTCAGCTACTCAATTCAATCCCAGTACACACCCAACAGCAGGTACTAAAAGTCTGTGTGCCATGATCCTATTTCTACCGGGGGCTCCTACACTTGCTACCCTAGTAGGAGCCCCCGGTAGAAATATGATGGCACCCAGGCTAAACAGCAGGCGTTTGTGCATTGCATCTACAGTCTACACTGAGCACAACAAGTTCGGAACCGTGGAAGTTTGATCAATCATATGACCATCATATCTCTGACAATGTTTACTTTATCAATTGTATAGCAACGTTATTGCGTATCACTTGAAAGCGTATTAAATGCCGTATTTACTACCCTTTACCATGGTACCTTTTCAAAAAGTACCTGATTTGTCATAATCCTATGCACAACTTGATCAAACAAGAGTCTTAGGACCCAAAATCTCCATGAAACTTTGTTCCCCCCATTCTATATCGCTCAATGGTATGATCCCCACCTGTCGGGGGTCCAGGAGAAGTGACCCACTTTCGCTATCAATAGCTACCAACATCTGTTAGTAGTGCCACAATATGCAATGGACAACACTGCAAATGTAGATATTCCTCATTATTTATGCAAATTAAGTCCAATTTGCATAATTTGCAGTTTATTGTATACATCTCTGTCTAAGCTACCTGCATAGTAAATAGCATGAAAATCTGTCGCTCCTTTCTTCAGTTATTCTCCTTAAAAGATTTTGACAAATACGCCATTGCCGTTCCAGTGGCACATACCAGGGAGCCCAAAATCGACCTTGACCTTTCTCCTCCCAGCACATACCCACATACCATCATTACAATCCATCTACACGTTCTATATAGTTATGCTGATTTTACGCATCCGGTGACACAAACATACACACACGGTGACACAAAAATACACACATGCACACACACGCAAACACACTAACTTTGCATGATTTGCACTTCAGTGTGTACATCTCTGTCCAACTTACCTGCGTAGCAAATAACATGAAAATCTGTTGTTCCTTTCTTCAGTTATTCTCCTTTAGAACATTTTTACAAATAGGCCATTGCAGTTCCAGTGACACATACCAGGGGGCCCAAAATCGACCTTGACCTTTCTCCTCCCAGCACATACCCACATACCAACTATCATTACAATCCATCTACACGTTCTATAGTTATGCTGACTTTAAGCATCCGTCGACACAAACATACACACAAACACCAAACGCACGCAAAACAGTATCTCCATGAAAAAGCCTTTTTACACGGAGATAATGGCAATTAAAGATTATTGCCATTGAGGAGGTGTCTGGGATGATCTTAATTTACTGTAAGAAAAGTACCAACCTATCACTCTTAGTTCTGCCATAGATATTTGTTCAAAAACCACTTAGAAATCAGTAAGGCGTCTGCCAAGCAGATATAGAAAGGCACCATAACTCGAGTATCCTCGAGAAGTTCCAAGCAGATTGAAAGGATAGGACGTTAAATGGAGGTCCCGTGTTTGGGGAGAGCCACACCCCGCGCACGGTAAAGAATCCACCACACCTTTCGAAAAAGAGTAGGGGCATGCCCCGGTGTGCGATGGTCCAAACCTTACAGTCCGGTCTGGGATGACATCTTGAAAAGGTGATAGTTCACCTGTTATGTCAATCCTTCCACAAATGTGGTAAATCGAAATAAATAAATAGATAAATAAATCCCGGCGTAGTCTCATTTTTAGAAGGTGGAGTGAGAATCTATGCCAGAAGTTTAGATATTCGGTTAGCTGGGGCTCGTTGGTTGTTATTCTGGCTCTGTAGGTTGTGTTCAGTCGAGGAGCTACTGTTGTTGTTGGCGACACAGTGTAGACTGCCCAAGAAAAAAATTCTATATACGAGGGTGGTACAAAAACAATTTTTATCATAGCAGGTTCATTTTTGTTTGAAATGACTTGAAATTTGGCACAAATGCAAAGGAACATCTCTTCTTGAGATTGAAGTATCTCAATGTATTTTTTCACATCTTTACCGTTTTCGGCGCGGCCAGAGACCAAGTTTTATTCAGTAGGCTTTGGATATTATAAGTCAGCTTTGGTACAATTATGTGCCTGCAGGGGACACTGAAAGAAGAAAAAATGAATACTAGTACATGTATCTAGTCACTGAAGCATCAAACAAACAAAAATGGTATTCAGAGAGCCTACTGACAATGAAATGTTGTCTCACCGTTGTGACTAGGTTAATAGTTCTAAATTATACTTCAACTAGAGTTTCACGACCTCATACCTTCGCCAAATGATTTTAACCTTTATGACTGACGTATTAAGAGTGTTTCTCATCAATTATAAATCATACCAGTTGATCGTCTTCTCCACCCAAATAACAGAGGTTGTCCAAAGTATGAGCTTAGCAAAGAAGGTTTTGCTCACATTTATAATCAATTATGCAAATGAGGTCTTTATTAGCATAATTTGATTCAACGATGTTGACATTCACATAACTTCCAAAGGCCACAAGTATGAAATTGCCGTCATTTACCAAATTGTATAATAGTTGTGTCTCATTAATTATGCAAATTAGGTCTTCATTTGCATCTTTTCTATCTATCAACATTCCTCTCTCTCAGTTACAAATGTCACATGTTTTAATAGTCATATCATGGATTACAGCGAGTTTAAAGAACCTCCACATTAATTATGCAAATTAGAATCTGATTTGCATAATTTTGTCTAATCATGCAAAGATCACATAAGCTATATACATACCAAAAATCATGACCATCCATCAAGCCCATCTTGTGTTATAGTATTTTCTCATTAATTATGCAAATGAGGTCTTCATTTGCATAGTTGATATCTAATAATATTTCTCTCTTCCCCAGTTACATATGTCACAAGTTTGAGAACCCTATCATGGAATTTGGCGGATGTATAAACATTCCTCATTAATTATGCAAATTAGCTACTGATTTGCATAATACGTATCTAATCATGTACATCATCACTCAAGCTATCTACTTACCAAAAATCATGACCATCCATCAAGCCCTTCTTGAGTTATTCCCTTTCAAAGTCTGAAGCAAAACATGCTCCTGCAGTTCCAAAAAAGCCGCCAGGGGGCCCAAACCTATAGCACTTACTCTGTGTCCAAAGAGCTATCTACCACTCAAAAATCAGTTCCATTGCATGTCCAGAACATGAGATATCAAAACAGGAAGTTCTGCTGCAGTACAGTAACAATCCGCTAGGGGACCCAAAATCTAATCATTTCTATGTCTCATCAAGATCTACCCACCTACCAAATATCAAGACAATCCATCCAGGCCTTCTCGAGTTATTCTGCTTCTTTACACACCCACCCCCACACACACACACACAAACGCTACCCTCTGCATAACCTTCTCGGCAAAGGTAATGATATTTTTTACACACAACAGAAAGATTTAGCTACTTTGGGGAGCTTTCGAGACAAACTCTGTCTCTTCATCAACCCTATCAAGTCAGATCTCGTCTTGGAGTTCTCTTGTCACGTGGCTGATGTTGATTATCAAGTGAAAAGAGACAGTCATATACAGGCTTGGTACTGCGTTGTCGACTGGATCGACTCCCGAACAGCCCGGGTATCAGGATAACTCGGCACCAGGACGACTCGGCACGATAACTCGGCACCAGGACAATTCGGCACCTTAATCTTTTTTACACATTATGTGTATGTATACTATGCAAAGAAACGATTAATCAAAAATCTATGTAAATACACATATCTATATATTTGAAAAAACGTTATATTGTTTGTTTTCACGTTTCTTTTCCTTGTCCTACCAAACTTCAAACATCTTAATTTTGGGGCCAAATCACCTGAAATTTGGCACAATGGGAAAATACCCACTAACTGTCATTTTTTGTATCCCTCGATAGCCCTTTAATAGTACTAACGCCGTTGGGGATGGCGCAACTTTCCCGCGCAAATCACTAAAAATACTGGGCGATCCCGGGCCGTCACCGGCTGTTCTTAAACTTTAAGACACGCCAAAAATAGTTACTCAAGTTATCCCAAGTGCCTGAAAGTTCAATGCGTAGACCCCCTTTCCTGTTGAGGGCAGGATTGTACATTCTCGCTCATATATTGCTTCTCTCATATTGTGCCTGCAACCTGTCGGGGGAAATTTTATCTGAAAAAGAAAACAAGAACTCGGAAATAAAGCATTGAAATAAAACCCGTAGGACGGCCTGTTGGAGGCTAGGGCTGAACCGTCCTGCACCTTGGGCCGAACCGTCCTGCACCTTGGGCCGAACCGTCCCGGACCTGGGGCCGAACCGTCCCGGACCTGGGGCCGAACCGTCCCGCACCTGGGGCCGAACCGTCCCGGACCTGGGGCCGAACCGTCCCGGACCTGGGGACAAACCGTCCCGGACCTGGGGACAAACCGTCCCGGACCTGGGGCCGAACCGTCCCGGACCTGGGGCCGAACCGTCCCGGACCTGGGGCCGAACCGTCCCGGACCTGGGGCCGAACCGTCCCAGACCTGGGGACGAACTGTCACGGACCTGGGGCCGAACCGTCCAGGACCTGGGGCCGAAACGTCCATGGGCCGAAACGTCCGACATTCGATCACGCGCAGTAAAATATAACCTTCTTGGCGATGGTAACTATTCAGTATTGCACCGATTTTTCTCAAGCGTACGACGTTACCTTCGCGGAAAACTAACCCCATCGCAGGTTATATCATTGTGCGATGCATGTGATCGTAGCTTAAGCAAGCCATCGTCCAATGCCACACTCACTGGTCTATAACAGCAGACTTGCAAAACAAGTAACAAGTTCAACTGCAATAGTGTTTACATTCATCCACAATCCCGGTGCATCACAGGTATCCGTAAGTTCAACTGAATCATTACAATCTTGTGTATCATGACTAACTAGTAAGTGCATATCATGTGTATCGGAGTGTTCTACAACAGTATAACAAAACACACGACAAAAAGACAGGTTTACACTAATTTACTCGCCAGTACTTTGTACAGTTTCCATCACTGGTATATGGATATTACTTATGAAGATTCAAGATCATGATATGTACACATTGCTTTCAACAATGAAAAACCAAGCTACTTATTTTTCTTGTAAAGCAAAATCACTGAAGGGAGCTGATTTGAACTTCATTTTGTAATTTTCCTTTGTCTCACATATTTTTGCCAGCCTGTCTAGCAAGGGAGTCAGGCTCTCCTGCATAAAAATCATTTCTCCAAAATTCATGTTTTGTGCAAACTTTCTAATGTTTCTTATTTCCCTAATCTATGTGAATAATGTTGATGTCTATATAAACAAAAACTATTCCTGTTTTTTGTGACATGTTCATATTAGCCATTTCAGGATATACTAAGTAGCAATCCCAAAGTTATAAGCTAGCTCATCTCCTACTGAGAAAACGGGAGACACAAATCAAAGATTAATACCCCTACTAGCAGTCTTGATCTAACACATTTCTTCCCACTCTAATGCCTAGAACTAATCTCTATTGATTTTCTCAACACACATAATTAAGCTCAATGATATTGAGGAAAAATACATCATCTTCAGTAAGTTAACATTTCTTTAAATGTGCTGCCTTATTTAAAACTAAACTTTATAAACAGGGTGTCATAACCAACCAATATATTAGGGATCCAACAAAAATCTGTGAAAACATACTGGCACAGAGTTCATTTTATCAAGTTCTATGCATTACTGTTTCAATGCACAACCTCCAGAGAGCAAAAAAAAGATTTCCCAATGGTATATGCAAACTTAGCTGATATAACCATGTATACATAGCTAGAAAAGAAACAAAACTGGAAAACTTCTTCTATTCCCTTTAAAAACAAATAGAAGTTCCAGTTTCAACATGGCACAACTCCAACTCTCCAACTTAGTCCAAGTAGTGGTTGTAATCAGCTCAAATTATTTTGCTTTTTATATGTTTACTGTAAACAACAAATAAAGAACAGAATGCAGAGGCAAAGATATCAAAACTGAATCATAACTGATAGTATCATTTAAAAGAGTTCCCCTTTCAAAACTAAACCAATACTAGTAAAGTAACCACATCGCTAGTTTGAAACAGTTTTCCATCATAATATGCATACACTCTTCTAGTTTAAAGTAGCCTTCTATCATGACTCAATCTATGCAAATGTAGTCATTATTGTAAGTTGTACATACTACATCTCTTCAATAGAATATACCCTTAACATAGCATATAAAAAAGATAGTAAATGTTCAGTCTAAAGATCTAGGTGAGTAGGTGTCTTGCTCCTTTATTCAACCTCAAGTTCAAAGGACGCAATGTCCTGAAACTTTTCATTCATGTCAGCTGCCCATGCTTCCATCTCTGCCTTCTGTTGAGATGGAAGAATAGAAATAGTGAGGACGACAAATATACAATGTACACAGAAATTTAAAAATAAAGATAAAACCCTTTTAACACTGGTTCCGTTTGCGCCCTGTACTAAAATATTACAGGGAAATAGACACCCTACTTAAGACAGATCGCCCTAAAGACTTCCAATGTTTTCCTCCCATGGCCATGTTTTCCCCGGTCATTCTCTCCAGTTACTTCCCCAGAATTTAATCAAAATTCTTCAATTCTAGCCTTCAAACAGCCCCTTCATCGGAACTCATCGCAACAAATATTAATTTCCAATATAACCTTGCGGATTCGCACTTCAGGTCACATCTCGTGAAATTAAGAACTCACTTCTCTACATGTACATATGTCAGAACATTTCCAATGCAGTATGGTAACTACTTACTGTCTTCTTGTTGACCTTTCTCCTCTTTTTCTTTTCTTTCTGTTCTATCGGTAGGTCGTTCATCCCCGCTGGCACCTTCCTCTTCTGCGGGGAGACCAGACTGCACGACAGGGAGGACCCCGGAGACGTGGTTGTAGATGCGGGTGACGTTTTCACAGACCGCTCAAACTTTGGATCTGTAGTGTTTGAAGTGGTTGTTGGCTTCTTAAAAATACTGGTCGATGCTTGAAGTGATGCATGGGAAGAAGCCGTGGTTTGTAGCGGAATTGAAGCTACGGTAGGAGACACATTAGTTGAACTACAGGCTCTATCGACAGGTTTGTGGGAGCGCGATGACTGCCGCGTGCTTCGCTTTCGTTCAGGCGATGGAGACAGCCTCAACTTTAGCTCAAGGGATGGTGACAACTTTGAAGGAGAAATGCTAGACACATCCGACACAGTCTCTCCCCGCAGTCTGACATTTACCAATGGGGAGACCTCCTTCACGGGAGAGACCACTAGCTCAATGGGTACCGGTGGAATGCTTGGAAGCTCTTCCATGGCCCCAAACCCGAAAGCTGAATCGTCCATGAAACTGCATGTAGCAGAACCTCTGGCATCTACGCTGGGAGTGGAGGTATCGGACGCATTAAGGGGTTTTATTCCGACCAACGGCGGCGAAATGGCTGAATTGTATGCTTCATTCTTTGCCAACACCCGTTGTGAGATTGGATTATTTCCTGTGGAATTTTTGACTGCTCTTTTTGGCCTGGATTTTGTAGGAGGATCTGCTTCAACTGAGCTCCTAAGAGTGAAGACTTCCTCTTGTGGAGTGTTGCCTGTAATGTGCTTCCTACTTGGAGACAACACACCACCTACTGGAGTCTTTTGTACTGCAGCTCTTATTTTCTTTCTTGGCTTCTGCCGTCGTGTAAGCTTTCTCCCTGCTGAGCTAGAAGAGTCACATTCGGGGGAGTTATTTATACAGTCTTGATCGCTTTCCATCTCCACGTCATGTTGGGGAGGTGCGGTCATGCCCTCTGATTGGCTGGCTGACTCGCTTTCGTCTCCGTCGTAACCATACACAGACTCTTGGCAGGAGGAGTCCTCTGCCTTGCTCTGGAATCAAAAGAAAGGAAGGTACAATTACATAACTGATCTGTGTTGTTGGCTTGTGTCATGTTTCATATGTCTCGTGTTTGTGAATCCTACGAATAATCAGGATAATGGAATGCAGCAGATTTTTATGCTTTCTAAACTAGTTATGCAAATTAGCTCCTGGTTTGCATTATATGATTATGTAAATCATTACTTTAGCTATCTGTACATACCAAAAAGTATGATGATCTGTCAGCCCCTTCTTGAGGTTTTGATATCTGACGTGTTCTGGACGGTTACTGACTACTACTTCTCTGGACATACTGATTTTCTGACTTACCGGTACGTGATGATTTACAATTACATAATCATATGCTAATTATGCAGATGAGAATATAATTTTCATACTTAATGAGGGAAGTTTAGAAAGCCACTGAATTCTATGATAGGACCTAAAAGGCCAAACACATGATATACATGTATGTAACTGAGCAAGAGAGGAATATTGATGTAAATGAAGACCTTATCTGCAACATTAATGAGAAAATACTATAATTCCATAGGTGTAAATGATGGGAATTTCATTCTTGCTGCATTTGGAAGTAATGTAAATGTCAATGTGGATATCATTGGACCCAAATTATGCAAAAGAGGGTCTAATTTACATGATTTATGAGGAAATGCTACAATAGCCTTCTTTGCAAAGATAGGACTTTCCAAATTTGAAAAACTTGTGTTATTTGTGTAGAGAAAATGATCAACTGATATCATGTATGCAAATGAGGACCTTACATGCATAATTAATGATAAACATTTATGATACATCACTCAAAAGGGTTAGCATCATTTGGTATGAGGCCATGGAACTCTGTAGAAGTTTGTATATACATGGAGTAAAATTTGCATCTATAAAAATACCATAATTCCTTAGTGGCAAAGGAAGGGAGTTTCATACTTGTGACATGTGAACATCAAATGCATGGATTATTTTCAAAATGTAAATGTGGAAGTTGATTTCATAAGATTTACCAGAGCTATAAATATTTCATGGGGTATGAGGTCTCCAAACTCCTGCTCAGTGATGGATTATCCAGTGATGGGGTTTCTCGATAGTTTTGGCTCCAGATTGTTCGGTTATCGCTAGGGGTGGGTACTGGTACCATGTACCAGTATAAAAACCGGTATTTCTTGGTGGACTGGCCTGAAAAACCAGTCCGGAAGTAAAATCAGTGGTTGGTATACTAACAGAGTTCAAAATACCCGCCTGCAGTCTGCAATTTGCAGACAAAAATTCCATGCATGTCCAGTATCAGGGTGAAGTGGCAGAAGTTGGCAGAAGTTGAAATGGGGTTACGTCATATATAACTTCGGGATTTTCCGTCAGCCATCGGAAGAAATCTGATGTTGTCCGAAGTTAGGAGTGACGTCATCGTAACTTCTGCCAGCGGCCGGGGGTGGCAGAAGTTGGCAGAAGTAAGAAATACCATGTTGTCTGAACATAGGAGTGACGTCATCCTAACTTCTGCCAGTTGCTGGGGGTGGCAGAAGTTGGCAGAAGTTAGAAATGCGATGTTGTCTGAACGTAGGAGTGACGTCATCCTAACTTCTGCCAATGGCCAGGGGTGGCAGAAGTTGGCAGAAGTAAGGATGAAGTCATCCTAACTTTTGCCAGGGGATATTTTAGATAATCTGTCTATATATGTCTTGAATATCTTTAACTACATATATAACTTGAATATTGTTAATCACTAAAGGTGGGTCATGAAAAGAGTTTCCGTCTTTTGGAAAAGCATGGAAAAGGAAACTATCCTGTAATTTTTTTAATGAAGTTAGCGAAGTTTAACGAAACTGTTCTACAGTCAGGGCTCGAAATACTGGGTGCATGTGCACCTAATTGTTTTACTGTGGGTGCACTGGTGCACCCAAATATTTTTGTACGGTTTAATGTGTAATGGTATCACTGCACACTAGTAGACAGCATATTCTTGACATCTAGGTGTAGAAAAATAATAAAATCTTTGTTGTAGTATTTGTTTAAGATTTTGATGTTAGAATTTGAGTTAATTTCGATTTTGAAAGCTTCAAAACTGCGTGCCGAGATCGCGTGCTAAACGCGCATGGACTTCCTGGTCCGGCTTGCAACACTGGACAAGAGAACGCTGCCTTCCTCTCGTTCCCGGGCTCTTCACAAGTCACATGGTCAAAACATGACGTCATTTGTTTCGGGAATTTCCGACACTTTCTGTGATAACTTCGGGGACGAAAAAATGTTAAATTAGTGTATTTCCGTCTTAACCTCGCTAATCTCCGCTGGCATATCGTCGCTGTCTGCGGGTCGGCAAAATTCGGCTTTAGATTTCCCGGATGTTCATACCGTCTCAAACATGTCAAACATGTCCAAGCAAATTTCTTTGCTGCGATATTTTCGTCAAGGCCCGAGGTCAGGGCATGAGCGTCACAGAGGCGACGCTAGCGGCCCTGGTGATTCCAGAGATGAACCGGAAAGCCAGGAAGGACAAGAAGCGCCGCCTTGTCAGCCAGGGGAAGGAGAGACATCCAGTTCTTCCGCCGAGGCAGAGGGGGAGGGGGGCGCCCACGTGCGCAAGCCCGAAGACAACAAATTATAATTATAACAACATCGCCGGACCGTCCACGGTTTCACTTCCCCCGGAAACGGAGTCGGAGTTGGACTCTGAGTCCAATACTGAAGAAGAAGAAGAAGAGTCCGATATTGAAGAAGAAGAAGAAGATTTTTCGGAGACAGAAGAGTCTGCCAAGAGACCAAGGCTTTGTGTGAGGCTTTTTTTTAATGTCACCCAGTTATCTTTAAATATAATGCTTTCCTTTATTTCTTCCGTGGCGTTGATTTTTTTCTTCACCGAGGTCGATGTTAATAACGCGCTGGGACCCTTCTTCTTGACTAGTTAGTCTTATTGAAATTTCATCGAGAAAATGAATGCACCACAGTAATTTTGTACACATATTTAGAAAATGTTTACTTTCATTGATGATTAATAAATACACTTTTCATTCGAATTATTTTTATTTTTACTTTATTTTCATGGTTATTCCTGTTTTTGACTTTGCAAGTAAAATTTGAAAGCAGATCCCAATGACCAATATTTATTTAGAAATGTAACACGCCTAGAATATTATACATTTTCTAATGATATTCCATTGATAACTTTTCTGACATTTGAATATTCTTCCTAAGCTGAAAAAAACGATTCCATGAAGACTTTCCTATCTAGTTTTTTTTTCTTACAAATAATGAACAACAGGTCTAGTATGTCATGGAAAAAAAAATCCAATTTTTTCTAGGATGAAGGAAAGAGGAAGAAGCAGTACAACTTCCAGGATTCCTGGAAAAAGAAGAGGCCATGGCTAAAGTACAACAATAACAAGAAAGCGATGTGGTGCACGGCATGTAAAAAATATGACAAAACTGGAAACAAAAATACCTTTGTAACTGGATGCACATCATTGAGGATAGGAAATGTTAAAAAACATGAAAAGTCACCTATACACAAAATTACAGTCAAGAAAGTTCAAGCTGAAAACGTGCCGGTTCAGCAGAGACCGATGCAGAGAGCCCTGCTAAGGATGGAAAAGAAGAAAGTAGAGCAAATGAAAAGCTTGTTTAGAACATCTTTCTTCCTTGCGAAAAAAGGGAGACCATTCACGGATTTCCCTGATGTAATGAGATTACAGAAGAGTAATGGTGTTGATATCGGTGAAACATATCTTAACGACAAGGAAGCAAGAGTCTTTGTTGACTTTATCTATAAAGATATGCGTAAGAAGTTGTGTACGAAAATAAAAGAGTCTGATTTTATTGCTGTATTATCAGATGGAAGTAGTGACCGGGGTTCCATAGAGGAGGAAGTGATCCATGTAAGATATCTACAGGACAATATGGAACCAGCAACAGTGTTTGTTGCACTTAAGCCCCTTGAGAGAGGGGATGCCTCTCACATTACTGAGGCTGTTGTATCAGCTTTGGAGGAAGACCTGGAGTTGGGTGACTCCTGGAAAGATAAACTCACTTTTGCTTGCTTTGACGGTGCACCCGTCAATATGGGGCATGTTAGTGGAGTGGGTGTACGCTTACAAGAAGACTGTCCTCACCTGATAGTTCTTCAGTGTTGTGCACATAGATTGGAGCTGGTTTTCAAGGATGTGTTGAAGGAAGTCCCTTACTTTTCCACAGTACATGACATGTTTACTACCGTCTACAAATTCTACGACAACTCACCCTTGAACTGGCAGGGACTTAAGAATGCTGGAGAAGCTCTCAACATACAAGTCTTGAAACCAACCAAGGCAAGTGGTACGAGGTGGCTGCCACACCAAGAGCGTGCACTGAAAGCCATTACACGAGACCATCCCGCCCTGGTCCAACATCTAGGGGAGCTTGTGGAACAAGGTGCTGTGGGGAGTGGTGACAGCCGGGATAAGGCAAGGGGAATTCTTGAGGTTGTGAAATCTGTCAAGTTTGTGTTGTTCACCCTGTTCTTGGCATCATACCTGGATCTTGTGTGTTCAGTGTCCAGAGTCTTTCAAGACAATGAAAGTACGGTGGAATCAGTTTTCAGAAGGGTAGAAAGTGTGGTGAAATCTTTGACTAAGATGTGCAGTCCCTTAAAGTTAACCAGAATCATGTCTGAGGAGATAGAGGAAAGGGATGGAACAGTGCTGTGGAAGGGAACCACATTGCAGACGGGGAGACCACAGCGTGGTAGACGATCAGATCTTGTCACACAGAGAGAAGAGGTGATCAGAGATTGTCAGCAAATTCTGAATTCAACTCTACACCACCTTGGGCGTAGGTTCGATGCCATGCTCAACCAGTCTGTACTCTCTGCGGCAAGAGTCTTTCAGTTCTCCAGCTGGAAGGAGGAAGATGAAGATCAGGAGGATGAGGACTGGGAAGAGGATAAACTCAGGACAATTTACAGACACTTCCGACGACCGCTTGAGCTGAAAGGCTTTCAGCTCCAAGGAGCCTTGAGAGAATGGGACGAGTTGAAAACGGTTTGCAGGGCACAGCTGGCAAACGTGCGCAGACCCCCCTCATTCAAGGACTTCTGGGTGTCGATGTTAAGGCGCGAGGAAGAAGAGTACAGGAATGTGTTCCAACTACTTCGTCTGGTACTGACAATCCCCATACACACGGCAGAATGTGAACGGTCATTCTCTCTGATGAATAGAGTCAAAACAGACTGGCGATCCTGTCTCGACCCCAAGTGTCTCACTAGTCTGATGACCATATCTTTAAGTGAACAATCCATTGAAACATTTGACCCTGAGCCTGCTATAACTTATAAGCCTGTGGTGGTCAGCAGGGAAGCGACGACCTTCAACCACCCCTTATGGGCCCAGGCCACGTCGTCACCAAGCTCCCATTTCAGATACGAGCTCAGAAGAGGAACAGTAAGGTTTGTGATTAGGTTTTGGTTACAATAGTTATATTCTACTTTATTTTATGTGGTGCACCCCAAAATTTTTTGGTGCACCCAATTTTTTAGGTTGGGTGCACCAGTGCACCTATTCCCAAAACTGAATTTCGAGCCCTGACAGTTTTGAACAGTGGGTGACGTTTCCTAACTTCTGCCAACTTCTGCCACCCTATCCTGGCTAGTGGCAAAAGTTAGGATGACGTCACCTAACTTCTGCCAACTTCTGCCACCCTACCCAGGCTAGTGGCAGAAGTTAGGATGACCTCACCTAACTTCTGCCAACTTCCGCCACCTGCCACCCTACCCAGGCTAATGGCAGAAGTTAGGATGACATCACCTTTCTGCTAACTTCTGCCACCCTAACTTCTGCCACCCTACACAAGCTAGTGGCAGAAGTTAGGATGACGTCACCTAACTTCTGCCAACTTCTGCCACCCTAACTTCTGCCACCCTACCCAGGCTAGTGGCAGAAGTTAGGATGACGTCAACTAACTTCTGCCACCTGCCACCCTACCCAGGCTAGTGGCAGAAGTTAAGATGACGTCACATCTGACTCACGGAAGCCTCAAAACTACTCGGTAATCATCGTAACTTCTGCCAACTTCTGCCACCCTAACTTCAGCCACTTCACCCTGATACTGGACAATACTCACAAATTCAGACAAAAATTAAACAGCCTGCAACTTTGCAGAATGAAAAAAAAACAGGCTTACTCTCTGGACCTAAATCATTTGTAATAGTAAGTCATCCCTATTCCCTACCCGTTAGTACACGAGGATGACTTGTATTAAATAGAGAAACAAACTTCAAACATGCTTACATGTTCTATACACCTGGACTTGTTTTCTTTCTGCTGCAAGACAAAACAAAATCAAATAAATTAAAATAAAAACCCTTTTTTGTGATAGTATTAATACTCTAAATAGTAAAAGTTATGCTATCATTCTAAAATTTCTCCATTTGTTGTGAGCTATAATATGTGCTATAAGGCCACACCAACTTCCTCTGTTGCTTCTTGACTGGGATTAAAAAACAAAACTGGTGATTTCTGGGATCTGGGGACCCCAAAACTGATGCAAGCATGCGAAAAAAAGACAAGTTTGACGAAAAAAGAAGTTGCCTTCACTAATGAAATCTACGTGGTCAGGAAGGATGAACAAAACTAAACACAAAGATTATAGTATACCGGAATATTGAATTTTTTTTTATTCTTTCAAACTGCTTCGACTTTGCGATTCTACGACATTAGGATCAGTCTTCTGAAGTATGTTTTTGCAATTTACAGCATGCATTTTCTCATATTCCAGCTACTTTTTAAGATATACAGTATGGCCGTTCACAATTTGTTTGTTAGGAAACGGACGAAAATTGATGCATGCGCGGATGTCATCCATATAATCAAATGAACATGGCCTATTACAACCAGGCATGCTGCAACACTGAAATAAAAGAGAAATGAATTGCCCTCTTTTGCAGCTGGATGCACAGAACCCGTGTCTCAGGAAATTACATACCACTGTTAATAATGAGCTTGCCTTATACAGCACTAGACTGCCAAACAGTATGCGGTAAAGTCGTAAACACAGAAAACATGTTTGCTTTGCAAGAGGGTGATAGTTTTTTCTTATGTTCGGTGGGCATCACTGAATACTGACTGAAGTATTCAGTGATGCCTCAGTTGCCCAAAAACCAGACAAATCTCTAATTTGGTACCTAATAAATTTGGATGCAGAAAGGACTGTCGATTGTGTACTGTTTGTCATGAATATCATTGACCTTGTTTTATTTGGTACAAGCCATTCAGCTTTACATTTAGGAAATTTTCTGTGTGGCTGACAGCTGGTTGGTGGCCACATCCCCAAAAGTCACTTGTGTATGCACAGTTTCTTTCATTGTAATTTCATGTTCACTGTTTTTGCGGTCACCTCTGTACCATGAAGTTATCATCACAGTGAAAAACCTGTTGTAATTATTTGTGATTCCTTCACACATCCATTCTGTAAATCACTTGCCGTCTAAAATACATGTATCTTGTTTATGTGCTTAAGTTCTTGTTTCATTTCAACTTCTAACATGTCTATATTATAACACTTTCAAATACAATAAGGGAACCATCCAGCAAGAACCGATCATGTATAGATAATGTGAAATCATATTTAATAGTAATTACAGAACAGATGTGTGAAGGAATCACGATAAAAAAAAGAAAATGTCAGTGAAAATTTTGAAAAAGCAATAAATAAATAATAGTTCAGTGAAAATGTCAATTTTCCTTACATCGTGAAATTTTGCTACCGTGAAGACAAAGTGAGTTACAGTATATTCTTCTCACCTGACAGGGATATTCCTTGTGTCCAGTCACAGACACTTTCTGTAATTGAGTGAAATAAGTTGGTGAAATGAAAATGCAAGTACAATCAAAGGCCCCGTTCATGATTCTAAAAAATATAACTGTTCAAGCCGTTTCGGATATATTCCGAATTGAAGCGGTTCACATTTTGCGTCCGCGATGCAAACTTGCACCCGCTCTGAAAACGATTTACATCGAATTTGCATATTATTTCACTGTTTTTCCTGCGCTAGCCTAAAGCAAAAGTGACGCCGCGAACTATGACCACATGTAACATAAACCTCAATGTGAATCGGTTCTTTAACGCATTTGCATTCATGATGACAATTCCGCGAAACCGTTTTATTCTGAACCGTTGCAGACTACCTTACAAGGAGGTTCAGAATAAAACGGAACGAAACCGTTACAGAGCGTTCATGTTCACAAGTAAAACGGTTTATTTTGCTGAAATGGTTCAAACCGTTTTTTCCTTTCAACCATGAACAGGGTTTATTGTGGCACTGCACATTCATCATATAGTTAGTGTCACGTCACTTCTACAACTACAATAAAGGCTACAACACAACATATTTTCAAATCTTTGTACTTGTCTTTCTCCTCATGATGACCATTTCCGAAGGGGAAAAATGTTTCTTTTTTCTTCAAAATCAGGCGAAAATAAATGAGTGTGCTGATGTTGTCCATCAAATTTACTTGCTGTGGCCTAAATAGAAAGTATTACATCATCAAGATTGAAATTTAGAAATCAATCAATTTCATTCAAGATGATCTTGTGTCAATCATCTAAATAAGAACAAGAAACTTAATACTCACCCCACACTTTTTGGACAGCCTGGTGACCATATCTGTGGGCCTGGATGGGTCTGTATCCTCTGACGAGGAGTCTCCACGGGGAACTTTGAATTAAAGAAAGGGATCTTTTATCACCTCCTTGAAAACATCGGTATTGTTTTCTGTGCATGTGTCACTGTGTGTGTGTGTGTGTGTGTGTGTGTGTGTGTGTGTCTGTCTGTCTGTGCACAGTTTTGGCTTCATAACTTCAGAAGCTATGGATGGAATTCGAATCTGAGATGATATTTGGTAGACGAGTACTCTTACCTCTCAAATAGAAGTACCCCCTGGAATAGAAGTACCCCCTGGACAAATCTTCAAAATGTAATATAAGTACCCCCTGGAATAAAAGTACCCCCCGGAAAATTTCAAAAATCGACAGTCGAGGCTAGGTAAACTGTGTCCATACATGTACAACTGTCACTGTCAGAGGGAAATAAGATAATAAGCAGGTAGGTAACTTATATTTAGTCAATTATGCCATACCTATTAAGTATATAGATACTGAACAGAATAACTGTCCATAGCTTGTTCAAATCATGATGATCTTCCTCGCCTCTTCGTAAAATATGATAGTAATATTGAAAAATTGGGAATAGGTTCCCCGCTATGACCCCTAACCGGGGGCCACGGTGCTTTCAAATTCAACAAGTGAAAATGTACATGATACATGCTTTTTCTACTTGGAACTTGAAGCAAGTGATCAAAGAAAATTGTTATATCATTTTATTATGACTGACAATCAGTGACATATAACAAAAATCATCAGAGTACTTAAGTTAAATGTACCTGATCATATTTTCTAAAGACATCAACCACAAAAAAACACAAATATGAACACAGTCCTTCCACAAAAGAAATATGTCTATAAACTTTTGCTCCATAGCGTCGAAAACAAAGTGAGACGCTCGGATTTCGAGTTCCCGCGGTAAATCCCACAAAATTGAACAGAGATCGACTGTAAAAGTAGCTCAACGTCACAGACCGCACATACTAAGAAGATACCCATTACGTGTTGACACTAGAAACCCGCGATGAACCACCTAAATTGGGAAAATCTTACGATTATTTGAAAAATGAACCCTCTGAAAATAAATATGGCCTTGTGTGTCTATCGTTGCCCAAAAAATATAATATTTCCATGCGTTTACGGTATCATTTTAAAGATCGGTATCCGCACTACGCAATATGCTGCTAGTTTTACTGTCGCCATGCCTGAGAGTGGCGGCCATGTTTCGCGATTTCGCGCTGTTGTTTACCGAATCATATCGGACATATTTCTGCCGTTTTAGAGATTTTGTGGCCTCAAAACACATATTACAAGGGAAGTTAAGTTATGATTGTTGTTTTAACGTGTTAAATGTCTTCTGCGAACAAATAATTCTTCCGCCGCGCTGCCGATACTACGGATATAGTGGTCAGGAAATTATTATTCCCCGTGCAGGCGTGCACCCTACTCCACACGTTTTTGATCAGCGTGCTTTGGTTTAGGATATAAACAGAGACTATCAAAGTTATTTATGTGAAAATTGTATTTTAAAATGTCAATGTCGCGTCTTTTTTTCCGGTTTACTTTGTAGCGTCATAGCGATATCGACCGATATGTTACGAGTGCCGCCAGGATACTTTTCACAATTACAAGGCCGTCAAAGCGGCGAGAAAATCAACGCCGGTAGGCCGAAAAATAGCGAATTACGAGCAAAAATACCGGGGAAATATGGGCAGATAAACCTTAACTTACGATTTTAGAGGGATTCCTGGTTTGCAAAGCCTCAATTTTTCAAAAAATAATAAACGTACCGTCTAGAATAAGAACGTACCGGGTGGAACAATAGGCGAAAAAAAATAAACGTACCGGTACGTTTATTTGAGAGGTGAGAGTAGGTCTTGGAAAGGAGGTCAAGGTCAATAATGAGCCTCCTGTCGACTTTCCTTGGTATTGCTAATGTTGGGGAGGCCACATACGCAGTAGTTCACACGGTCACACCCGATCTCTAATATCTATATCTGAATCTATATAGGCGGTATAACCGCCATTGGGCGTAACACACCAGCTTCGCAGGCACGCAGCGCAGCAGCAACTGCTTATATTACGCCGAACGACCTATTTCTATATGATCGCTCTAGAGATAATTAGGGGCCGTGTGCTAACTGGTGGGGCGGGGCAATTTGCTTCCTGTGCTGAAGGGTGGTGATCCCAGGCTAGATCATCAATGGACGTGCTAATCAAGACCATTTTTTTATAATCAGCAAGAAACTCACAATAAAACAAGAAATCTACTAGTACTAGTCGAACTATTTCACGGAAGTATGATTATAGGTATGAGATCTCCGAACTCTTGCAAGTTGTACATGTAACGGAGAGGGCCCCAAATTCGACATTGTAGAGACGGTAGTCGTTGTCACTTCCAATTTTTTCTTCGCAATTTGGCTTAACGTGAACAAAGTACTGTATAATAGTATATGCGTATCAAACTTTAAAATTTTTTGGAAGAATCGTAGATGTAACCTAAACATTGTCAGGAAAGTCAAAGTGGCCAATTCAGGCTACAGACAGTGGCGAACTTGGGTTACATGTGATGTGTATCAGGATTGTTTCATAGATACTAAAAAAAAGGAAAAATTGGCAAGTTGAAATCACTGGAGGTGACCGCACAGATGAAGTATGTCTCTGTGTGTGTCTGTGTGTGTACTAGTACTACAGAAATAGCTACAGTTCGTTATTTTTTGTGTGATTTAACTTACCAATTACAGACACACACAGACAAACTTCATCTGTGCGGTCACCTCCAGTGCCTTAATTTGTTTGGCAGTGACAGGACTCCCACTAGAAACAGGAGTTCCACACAGCAAGCAAAAGAAGCGAAGTTTGCGTATAGTACTGGGTACTTCACGGCTACTTTAAAGCCACACCCGACTTTTCAGCAGTAACGTTTTATCACTTTCCCCAATCCTCGCCGAACTACCAGCTTTCTCACTCTCAGTTTCTGAAACATAAATTTTGTACCCTTCGCTAGCAGACACCTCACCTTTTGTCGCCGTTTTCTGGCTGTAAGCTCGGGTCTTTATCCTTGAACTTCTCTTCCTCGGCATCGTAAGCATATATATCTCGCGAAGAACTCTGAAATAATGTCCTTACTCCCAAAATTATAACACCAATATTTCTGCCCACAAAATGTTTCTTTGTGCAGACAGAAAAAGCGGTTGAAAAATGGCGCTGCTCTCTCTGACGGCTGGTAACATCAGAACGTAGGCAAAGAAATGTGAAGCGGACAATTTGATAAATAGAATAGTATATTCATTGAAGTTCATTCTAGGAAAAAGCATATATATTAATGTTATAACTAAAATAATGAAATAAGTCAAAATGATACATATAATATATATATACATGTGGGCCTTATTGTCGTTATGATGCTTTGTCTCCGATGCATCATGGGATAGAGATCAAGAGGTCAGCAAGAAACATGGCCGACGATCATGCTTCTTCCGTCAATTTTGTCCGATCTTTTGGTGATTCTTCCCAGTCTGCGATCAACGTTACGGCAACGTTGACTCTCCAGAACGGAGTCAAGCAAGAGTTTTGCGAGAGGGTATCCCAAGGAGGCGCCGTACCCAAGCTAAAGAACGTGCGAGAGGCGTTGAAAGCGGTGAGGACAGCTTCCCAAGACGCTGTCAATCAAATGGTGGAAGAAGAAAGGAGACAACCATCAACCCAACAACAAATTACCAAGGACGGGGAAGAAAGTGACTATGACGAAGACGACGATGATGAAAATTCTGAGGAAAAAGCATTGAGTGGAACAGGCAAAAATGTTGCAAATGATACGCATGAACTCCAACTCAACCTATCAACTCAACCTCCAGAAAAGAGGCTGAAAAAATCAGATAACAGTTCTGAGAACAAGGGTGTTTTGTGACGACGTTAGGTCACACAGATGAACGTCATCTGACAGCTAAGGTCAAAATCCCTGTGTCCAATTCTTTTCTTCTATATTTGCCTTGTAAACTTTGTAATTTCAACAATCAAGAACAACTGAAATGTGGACAACCGTAGCAGAGACTTCAGTGGAGCATGGAGTCAGCAGAAAGTCAACGTGACAGCGCATAACTTTACTAGTACCTGAGAGAACGCTTCTTGTAACTGGTCTTAATGTACTGAATATGACCAAAAATGTTAGCTGTATGATGAGTTTCATGATTCCAAGTACTACTGTAAATGCAGAAATGTTCACGGTGGTTTTATGTTCGTGGTTTTCGCGGTGACCGTTTCACCGCAAACTTAAACCACTGCGAACATTTTTGTCCAATACTGTAGCAGTACTAGTACATGTATGTGACTATAGCACTGCCGCAAACTTAAAACCGCCGCAAACACTCCATTTTCGCCTTAGTGCGAAATAAAAATGCATTTACAGTAGTACATTTGCACAAGGTCAACAGTTCTTGTTTCAACTGCGTTATATATGTACTAGTACTAGTACATACTGATACTCTGTCAGTTGATTTGCATAAGAATGTCGGATGTGTTTTCTTGATATGTATAAGGCCTTCACCTTTGACCTTGTGCATGTATACTCAAGACTTGTGAAACTTCTTACTCCGGTGAACAATTGCCAATGCAGCGCACCTAGGGTGCAAAGCAGACACTCCCATATACGAGGGGTGATCAATAAGTCCTCGGCCTCACCCAGAAATAAGGTCCACATCTCAAATTTCGGGGGATAATTATGTAGTATGACATCTTTTAGCAATATCCACCAAACTTCAAATCATTGTGGTCAATATTTTTTTAGTCGATGTCCATTTGAAAACTAGTAGTGATGAGAAAAACTGTTGAACTCTGATCAGAGATGTGTGGGTCGAGTTCCTCGGGCCAAGAATTGGCATAAAATCTCCGAAGACATTGTCAAAATGTTTGATGAAGATTCCCTTCTTATTTCAACTAAAAAGAAGTGGGTATCCGACTTTCAGCAGAGCAAGTTGGCCAGCACACCTCAGGTCACAGCTCAATTGTCCATGTTTGTATCCTTCTACCTCACCTAATGTTACTGAGTGCCGTCTGCAAAGTAATGATCACAACGATTTGAAACTTGGTAGACATACATAAAAGACTTCATACTACATAAATATTTCCCAAAAGTTGAGCTGTGCACTTTATTTCTGGGTGAGGCCGAGGACTTATTGATCACCCCTCGTACATGGGAACAAATGTAGTATGGATCTGGACTTGTAACTTAGGTAAGTTAGAAATAAAGAATTATACCATCCAACTTCGTGTCAATGATTTAGTAAGTTCAGTCAGTTTACTCAGTTAGCATTTATTAGTACTAAGTATTCAGTGAGGCTTCAGGAGAACCAACCATATATATACACTGCTACAGTGGTAGAATTCCTTTTTTTCAGTGTTCTGCAATATTGCAGAATGTCAAAATTTTGTAATTTCAAAACATTTTACTGCAAATACACAAACCTCCATACTATAACCTTCGCAACCTTATAATGCCTACTTATTTACATCATATCTAGCTTTGCAACATTGCTACAGTAAGTCTTTATTCTCTCACTGTATCTTTAATGTCTTTAATTTCTATCTAGCATAGTTTGAAACAGGAATAACATACATGTGTGTGAAAAAAAATCTAAATGAAAAGCAAATTTACTTCATTGAAATTGTAGGAGCAAAAGCATTTTTATTTCAATGAAATCAAATAATTTTTTTCATAATTTCAATATGCGTTAAAAAAAGGAGAAACAAGGATATTATATCCTTGCAAGAAAACGCCGTCGATGCGTCAGGTTCGCATGGTGCAGGTTTCAATTTATTTTATAATACAGCGCTGCTAATTTGCTAAATTGAGAACCATGGAATCCCGAGCCCGATTTTTTCATTCTGCAAAATTGCAGGTTGTTTAATTTTTCTTCTGCAATCTTGAAAATCATTCTGCAAATTGCAGACTGCAGGTGGGTACATGTATTTCGAACACTGATATATATATATCACATTAAAAACAAGAGTCTTAGGACCCAAAATCTCCATGAAACGTTGTTTTTCTATTAAACCAGTTCCCCCCATTCTATATCGCTCAATGGTATGACCCACACTGCAAGGGGAGAAGTCTGACCTACTTTTCTATAAATAGCTACTGACAGATGGCGTGCCACATGACAACACTGCAGATATAGATTTTCCTCATTACTTATGCAAATTAAGTCCAATTTGCATAATTTGCAGTTCATTGTATACATCTCTGCTTAGGCTACCTGCATAGTAAATAACATGAAAATCTGTCGCTCCTTTCTTCAGTTATTCTCCTTTGAAGATTTTGACAAATACGCCATTAGAGTTCCAGTGACACATACCAGGGGGCCCAAAATCGACCTTGACCTTTCTCCTCCCGACACCTAC
Source organism: Branchiostoma lanceolatum (assembly GCF_035083965.1). Classification (NCBI taxonomy): domain Eukaryota; kingdom Metazoa; phylum Chordata; class Leptocardii; order Amphioxiformes; family Branchiostomatidae; genus Branchiostoma; species Branchiostoma lanceolatum. The sequence goes on from NC_089725.1 coordinate 3,534,912, forward strand.
CCACATACCAAATATCATTACAATTCATCCACACGTTCTATAGTTATGCTGATTTTAAGCATCCGGTGACACATACATACACACACGGTGACACAAACATACACACACGTGCTCACGCACGCAAACACACTAACTTTGCATGATTTGCACTTCAGTGTGTACATCTCTGTCCAACCTACCTGCGTACCAAATAACATGGAAATCTGTTGTTCCTTTCTTCAGTTATACCCCTTTAGAACATTTTTACAAATAGGCCATTGTAGTTCCAGGGACACAAACTAGGGGGCCCAAAATCGACCTTGACCATTCTCCTCCCAGCGCATACCCACATACCAAATATCATTACAATCCATCTACACGTTCTACAGTTATGCTGACTTTAAGCATCCAGCGACACACATGCAAACGATTTACCTCCTTACTTATGCAAATTAGGTCTCATTTGCATAGTTTGCACTTAAGTGTGTACATCTTGGTCTAACCTACCTGTGTACCAAATAACATGACGATCTGTCGATCCTCTCTTCAGTTCTTCTACATTGAAGATTTTTAAAAATACGCCATTGCAGTTCCAATCACAAATGCCAGCGGGCCCAAAATCGACCTTGACCTTCCTCCTCTTAACACCCACCCACATACCAAAAATCATTACGATCCATGTACAGGTTCTACAGTTATGGTGACTTTAAGCATCCGGTGACACAAACATACACACAGATACCAAACGCAAGCAAAACAGTATATCCATGAAAAAGCCTTTTTTCATGGAGATAACTAGGTGCCTTTTTATCACAAGACAGCTCACTTTTGTACCACAACTGTCCCAAGACTATTCTCAACTTGCTGTTGCAAAACTGTCCTACATACTGTGTTCATAAGCTTGAATTCACATGGAAATGATAACCAATACATGTAGATACATTGTAGATAATTTGCTTTTGTTATAGCCCCCCATACTCATGCAAGCAAGTCTAACCCCCGCATCACAAGGAACAAACAGACCATGAAACGGAGTGAGTGTGAATGTGTGAAGTACATGGTGTAAAAGCCATATTCTAGCATTTGGCTATAAGGCCAAGAATAGCAAGAAACAGACGAGCCTGGAGACAGATGTCCATTTTCATCGCTACCTTGTCCCCCCATCTCCTGCCAACCTTGCTGGTAATGCAGAAACTTTTATTTTATGGTAGATATTGGAGGTGTAGGAAGCTTTAGGAAAGGTGAATACAACACACTCTCTGTTTTGTGTGATGTGCTTAATGCTAATGAGGATCTCATTTGCATGATTTATGCAGAAACTTCATATTTCCCTTAGCCTGCCTCCGTAGTGACCGCTGGCTCAATTCTTGTCGCTTGCTTATCCGTGGTTAGCAAGCGACAAGAATTGAGCCAGCGGTCACTACGGAGGCTGGTACTCAGGCTATATTTCCCTTACACTGTTACAGTAAATGCTATGGATGTCATATTTTGGTGTATGCAGCTTTAGGAAGATGAATACACCTGAATGTACATTATGCTAATGAGGACCTAATTTATTCAGAAACTCATTTTCCCTTACGATAAATGCTACGGAGATGTAAATAGCTTTAGGAAAGGGGAATACAGGGGTCTGCCTATTATGCTAATGATTACCTCATCTGCATAATTTATGCAGAAACTTCATATTTCCCTTGCAGTTAATGCCACAAATGTCATACTGGAGGTCTAGGTACCTTCAGGAAAGGTGCATTATGCTAATGAGGACCTTTTTTCATAATTAATGCAGGAACTTATATTTCCCTTACGGTAAATGCTACAGATGTCATATTTGAGGTATTGGTAGCTTTAGGAAATAAATACAACAGAATGCGCATGATGCAGAAACGTTTTATTTCATAATTCATTTATTACTTGCTCAGGATTTTTAGAAAATGTTTTTGCACCATTATTATTATTTTTCCATTGACGCCTCAGTGATGGTGGCTGGACTACATTGAAAATTGCTTCACCACCCGTTGAAATTTTCGGCCATGAGACCAACTCTATACTTGATGATCCTGTCAACAATTGCCACAGGCAACTTGTTATTGGACCCTGACCTGCCATGTGCCAGCTTTTTCAAAAGCACTTGTTTTATTTACCATATACTTGTAGTTCATACAAGAGCTAATAGCTAAGTATGATATGATTGTGATTGTTCTGTATACTGATATTTTTTTATAATGAATATTCAAGAAACTGTGAAAATAAATTTTCTAAACAAAACCACACTGAAAGAAGCTGCCTCATTACAGTACAAGTTGACATACAGGTAGCTAGTCCATCAGCTTATACAATAGGGTAGGGGACGAGTAGTCTCTACCAGACTATTAAACCGCGCCGGCTATAGGGAAAATATTTGCAAAGGGAGTTTGGCCATCGAAGGTTTCATTCGTAGGCCCAGTTATTGCAGGGCATATTGGACCCTTTCTCCGGCGTAGCCGACTCCCTTCATACAATTCGCTCTATTTATAATGGCCAATTTCGACTATTTTCCCAGCGAGCCACGGAGCCTGGTTCACTAGGTCCCACCGTCAGTACCAACAATAGCAGCGTTAACGTAGTTGGGAAGCTAACGTCGTCAAGGATTGCGGGTTGACAACCGCATAAAGAGGATCACCTCTTCAATGTCTACCTTACTTCCGATGATCCAAGAATCTGTATCCGGCATCCTCGGACACCGCCACCTTCCACGGGAGTTTACTTTTGCAACATGGAATGTGCGAGGTCTGGCGTCAGCGATGAAGAAACAGACTCTAGGAATAGACTGTGACCCACTCTACAAAGCCAGACGCAGGCGACCGAGGCTCATTACTTTCTACAAATACCATAATGGTACAGTTGTCATCAACTCACGAGTTGGCCCCACCCCCTGTGCACTATCCCACACAACTAGACACTCGCACATGGCGGCGTACAAGGCTCCTGCATTCAGAACAGAGTACAGGAAGCAGTCCTTCTTCCCAAGGACGATCGAGGACTGGAACAGCCTTTCAGCCTCGGTCATCCTTAGTCCGGCCATTGTCTGTTTCAAGAAACATCTATAATACTCCACCTTCCCCATTCCCAACCCCTGGTTTGTTACACTCCACATCCCACTCCCAACCCACAGTAGTCCTCCCCTGAAATGTGGCAAAATCTTCAACAAGATGAAGGTGGCCGCCTAAACTGAAAGAAGAAGAAGAACACTATAACATCGATGTAGCATGCATTCAAGAGACAAAAGTAACCAGCCAATCTGAACAACTTCTTCAAACAGGTCACAAACTGATCCTCATGGGTTGGGTTTTGTGACAGGGCCCAGGTTACAAAACAATGTCCTCACCTATCTTACAAAATCAAGTGGCCAACGCACACTTTGACGAGAACCCAAATAAAGCCCCGGTAACCCTACTGCTGAAATGCATGTATACATCTGAGGTGCTCAAAAGCAACAAATACTGAAGACTCCCAACTACAAAGCTGTCAGAAAAACAAAAGGATACGCACAAACCAAACAGGAAAGAGCAAAGACCGAAGTGTCTTGAGAAAAGAACGTAACACCATCCTTCGGCAGATAGAACTTGGGATTAAAAGAGCCAATAGCTTTGCAGACGAGATCTCTTCCACAGCCGGATGACTGCAGCAAAATGTTCAGGGCAGCCCGTGCCCTCAAAGTAGGAACTTCTACTCCATCAGGTTCTCAGTTCACAACACTGAAGGTCACTTCATTGCCAGACAAGAGCAAGGCAGATGCCATAAGAAAATGGTTCCTACAACAGTTCACTGACCCAAGCGGAGAAAAACTGGACCCTTTCCAAGGAAACCCTAAGCCTCTTGAAGTCCCAATCAGGACGAAGTCAAGAATGCCATAAAATCCTTGAGAAATGAGCGCTCACCAGGACCCGATGGAGTCAGCAATGAGCTATACAAGCATGGGAGTGACATTACATCCCCAGTCCTCACGCATTCATTCTGAACTATACCTTTGAACATCACATTGCAATAGAATCTATTGTATTGGTGAATGAACCCTGATTGCTCTGCCCAAGCCAAAAAAACCCCTCCCTGTCCACCTGCAGACCTACGTGAGTCCTACGTCCGATTGGTTTGCCCTGTTAACCAGCATCCGAAAAATGTTGTCCACTGTTGCGCTTCATCGCATCAGATACAAACTTGACAACTTAACCGGGCCATATCAGAGCGGATTCAAAAGGGGACGTAGCTGTGCAGACAAAGTGTGGGCCCAGCGCATGCTAGTCTCTGTAGTCATGTCCAAACACTGAGACTTCCATAAAATGGGAATTGATATGTCCCGTGTGTTCCATACCATAAAACGACCAAATATACTAGAAGTATTAAACCAGGCAGGAAGATGAAGATGAACTGCGACCGGTAAGGCTACTGCTGTCAGGTACCAAGCTGAAGGTTCGTGTAAGGTCAACACATTCAGCAGACTTTGAAAGATCCATTGGTTCGCCACAAGGAGACAGCCTGCCCCCAGTGCTGTTTACCTGCTATCTCGCAGCAAACGGTACGGAGATCTTCTACAATACCAAATCCACCTCTCTCTGAACTGGAGATGATGTGGATTTCCTAGAGGAGGAAAAAAGACACTAGAAAGACTCCTACCGGCTGCGGCCAGAAACCTGAAGGACTCAAACCCGTTTGTGAATGAAGGCAAAACAGAGTTTACACATGTCTATCTGGCTGACAAACCACTACGAGGAGAAGAGGAATGGAGGAAAAGCAAAATCCTGGGATCCCTACTCTGTAGTTCTGCCGATGTAGAAGCACATTGCATCATGGGCAACATTGATTTTAGATCCTTCGGATCTTCAGATCTGGTCCGAAGATCTAGAATTCCCTTTGCAAAAAAGCTAACAACTGTACAATGCTTGCTGTGTCTCCATCATGATATATTAATGCAACAGTTGGGCAGCACCAAAGGCAGTTTTAGAGAATCTGGACAGCTGCCACCGGAAACACCTGCGTGTGATTACAGGTCTTCAATGGCCCAAGAGCATGGTGACAAATGACACGTTATACAAAATCTGCAACACAACTCCTCTCTCCGAAAAGGTCGAACAACTCAGGCGGTCGATGTTTGGACATGTCCTCAGAATGCCACAAGACACAGCTGCACAAAAAGCCCTGGAATTTTCAATATTACGATCCAGCAGATACAAAGCACGCAAAGGAAGACACTGTGTCAATTTACTCAGCAAGCATACTGAAGGGAGACCTCAAGCACAGAGGGCGAGGCCCTCCCACAACAGGAAAGAAACTCCGGGAGCTAAGGGAGCTCGCAGGATGCAAGGAAAGGTGGAGGGAAATGAAGAAAGACTGAATGCAGCTGCAGGACGTTTCAACGACTGCAGATGCAGAGACCAGTGGATGATGATGATGATATATATATGACACCCTTCGACAGAATTGCTTCAACTGCAAATTTGTGGGGTCGTGTGGCGCAACGGCAGAGCGTTCGGCTCAGAACCAAGAGGTCCCGAGTTCTAATCCTGTCATGTCACCGATCTTGCGCCCTTGGGAAAGACACTTTATACGACTTTCCTCACTCCACCCAGGTGTAAATGGGTACCTGGCTTCGGTTGGGGAAGGTCGTATTGAGGTCACCTGGTGGCGTCGTGTGGCGGAAGTGGTAGAGCGCTCGACTATCAAACAATGAGATCCAGTTTCGATCCCCAGTGTGCCATGTCCGGACTTGCGCCCCGACGTTGTGCCCTTGGGAAAGGCACTTTACACGGATTTCCCCCTCAGTTAGAGGGACAAGTCTCCAACGGCAGTTGTCTTCAACTGGCGGACGAGAGCAGCGCCAGGCGGGCTGGCGTTATCAAGGCGGACCTTGAGCTTAACCAAGTCATCCGGCAGCTCGCTGCAAGCATCCCAACCAGAACAAGCACGTCTCCCTCGAATTGGTGCCGCTGGAGAAGACGGATGCCCAAAGTGTGTGGGTCTCAGGTTCGCAACCTGTCATACACCTTAAGCAAATCCACGCGAAGGCTACCGTGTCAACCCTCCTCACTCAGGTGTGGGGACTGACACGGTCATCGTACTCGATTAACGAGTGATTGCCAAGAGAGGTGGCGCCGAATGGCAGCCGCCCAGACCCTTGCGACAATTCCACATAATGCACATGTGGATAAGATATGTATATGTATATGTTGTGTATTATGTGAAACCTGTAAACCCTGCATCGATTCAGCGCTAGAAAGGCTGCCATTGCGGGTATAATTTCTAACTAATAAAAACCATTCTTTAAAAAACAAATTTGAAACAACAGCAAAACCTCATTTATTCTCCTACCATGAAATAAAACCACCGCAAAAGTAAATCAATTTACAGTATCTTTTGTAACCCTGCTTCTATTGACCCAGCCCTCAATCTCATATTTCTGATTTTGATAAGGGGAAGAAATGCAGTCTCAATCTTATTTACTTGAGTTTCACATCCTCATACCTTGGCAAAATGATGTTAACCTTTTAACCTTTGCCGAGTAGGTTATGTTTTGCACAGCGTTCGTGCGTGTGTCATTCCTTCCTTCCTTCCTTCACGATAACTCAAGAATGCTTGGATGAATTGTCTTGATATTAAGTCTTGGTATGTGGGTAGGTCTTCTTGATTTGATTAGATTTTGGGGACCCCTAGAAACTTTCTATGGTACTGCAGCGGAACTTCCGGTTTTGATATCTTGTGTGTTCTGAACATGCTATGGTTATAATTTTCTAATGGTATATAGCTCTTGGAAGGGAGAGTAAGTCATGCACATGTAGGTTTGGGCCCCCTAGCAACTTTTTGGAACTGCAGGAGCCGATTTCGTTTCAAACTTTTAAAAAACATAACTCAAGAAGGGGTTGACGGATCGTCATGACATTTGGTATGTAGATAGCTTAAGTGATGATTGACAAAATCATATGCTAAATATGCAAATCAGGGGCTAATTTGCATAATTGATCAGGAAAGCTTAAAAATCCGCTGCAAAGGACTCTCAAACACGTGACGTGTAACTGGGAAAGAGAGGAATATTGATAATCAGTTATGCAAATTATTACCTCATTTGCATAATAATTGGTAAAATACTATAATGCCATAGTGGTAAATGATGGGGTTTTCATTATCAGACATAAATCATGCAAACGAGGGCATAATTCACATAATTCATTAGGAAATGCTAAAATAGCCGTTTTTGCTAAGATAAGACTCTCATACTTTGAACTTGTTTTATTTGTGCAGAGAAGATGATCAACTGACATACTTCATGCAAATGAGGTCCTAATTTGCATAATGAATAGGAAACATTTATGATATGCCACTCGAAAAGGGTAACATCAGTCATGTACATGTTGACCATCTTCTAGACCAGCTAGAGTTCCACGAACACATTACCTTCGCCAAATAATCAAGGCTTACTATGGAGAGTGGCTTAATCTTAGACTTTAAAAATCATTTGGTGGTCCAGGACTAGTATATGTGTCTAGTGTCTAGTTTATATATGTTACAACTGGTCATGAAAAATATGAGTATGTTGATATCATATGGGCCACAAAGGTTTGATATTGCAGTGTTGTAAGTGATGATGAAATGGTAAAGTAATTGAATATGAATAGAATAAATCTTTATTCCATATCATACATATTTTGATGGACATAGTCAAAGTGACTTTTCAGTACCTTGTAGTGTTGCAGTTTTGGTGCAGTGGCCCATTTGTTCATATGACCTACTTTTGTAGGGCCAACTGTTTACATGACTGGGCTGGGGCATAGTGTTCCCGAATTCCCATCATTTACCACTATGGTATTTCAATATTTTCTAATTAATCATACAGATTAGGTAGCTATTTGCATTATTGATGACATACGCAATTTACTTCCTGTGGCATGAACTATCTACCACACAAAAATCATGACCGTAGCACTTGCAGAAAAATTGACCTCAAACTTTGACGCTCCGCTGCAGTACTTTAAATACCTGCAAAGAGGTCCATTATCAAACTTAATTAATTGACCTTTCCTTCTGCGAACCCTTCCCATCCACTAAATATCATGCAGAACCATCAACAGTTGTCCACATACATACTCAGCCCGCACAGTACTGACGGAAAATGCCAGGTGAACCATTTTCGAACTTGACCTCGGAACTGCTACTCACCTATGAAAAATCATGAAGATCCATCAACATTTCCCGTTTGTTGCCAACATACGAACACACAAGCATCCCAAGTCCACTGCAGTACTGTCGGAAAACGCCAGGTGAACCATTTGAACCAACTTGACCCTCGTTTCCACAACCAAATATCAAAGGGTTCTAAAGTTATGCTCTTGACATACATACAGACCCAGCCCACAGCTGGTGTAACCGAAAATATAAACTTCTCGTGGAAGGTAACAACACAAGTTGTTCAAAGCATGAGTCTTATCTTAGCAAAGAAGGCTGCTGTAGCATGACATAAATTATTTTAAGGAGACCCTGATTTGCCTGATTGTTCACCTTTACTCCATCGTAATGCAACAAGTTCGAAATTCCTGTCATTTATCAATAATTATGTTTAGCCATACCTATAGTATGGCTGAACATATTGTTTTACTCAGGTTTCTTCTTCTTCTGCTTCTTCTCCTGTCAAATCTTCAAATCGAAAAATCTGTCATTTTTTGACCAAATGACCTGAAATTTGGTACAAAGGTAGTGTTGGCAAATACCCCCAGCCGTTTTTTTCTTCATTTTTTCGATATTGACCTTGAAAGTGATTTTATTGAGGTTTTTCTGACCAAAAACGTACATTTTGGCCTCCTGTGCTCTGTACATCCAAATGACCTGAAATTTGCTATGGGGGTACATTGAACAAATAGTCAAAGAACCCCATTCGCACTTTTGACATACATCACTTCAAAATACGATTTTGCAGGGTATTTTGGGGAGAACATTGGGCATTTTACTCATATGACCTAAAGGTCAGTGACCCCAACCGCACCTGGCCTGCCTGTGACCCTTGCAACCACCTGATTGGCCAATTGAGTTAATTAAGTTATCTTGCATTTCTGGCGCAGGTGTGCTAGTATTCATACCAAATGTGGTATTGGAATGCGTAGGACATGTGCTTACATGGCTTTGTTCACTCTTTTTTAAACAAAGATATACATATCCAGTTCCTATGTATTAAGGAGAGACTAATTGTTTTTAAACTCAATTTTGGACTCGGGCGATCCATTTTTTTTAGTGGAAGTATTTTAGAATGGTCCATTGTTATTTGGGGACAGTCCATTTTTGGCATGGCGAGGAGTATGGCTAAACATGCTGTATTTGCTCGCAAATGTTGCCTTTCTAGTTAATCATAAATCATATATCAATATGAATTATAATATTTTCTAATCAATCATGCAAACTAGTTCTTCATTTGCATAACTTTCTCAGTTACATGTCACCTGAGTGTTCTATCGTAAAATGCAGCTAATCTATCAACTTTCTACTTATATACAAAAATCCCAAACTATCCTTTAAGCCCTTCTAGAGTAATTTCCAAGCAGATCTATCAGTGGCAATAGCAGTACCGAAAGGTCAAAAGCAGTTTTATTTACTTTTGCCCTTTGGATACTGTCACTGCCACCGGTATCAGGACCTACATCCCAATGGCAATACCACCAAAAAAACACACAGAAGGCAAATAATGATTCATAGTTCATTATTGGTAGTGAAAGCTTTCATTCAACTAATAAATTCTCTTGTACAAGAAACATGTCTTGAAACAGAACAATTTTCCCTCCTACTTTTGTATCAATCTGTGTATTTTGTCAACCTCTAGCCTATAAACATAAACATTCTTATCAAATAATTATCATTAATCCAGGTCAGTCTCTAGGACCCATCCCTCTGAAAGAAATTGGCTTATTGTGACAGGCAAAAGTCTCCACAAAGCCATTTAAAAGTCTGCAATCAATATCATGAAACTGATGAAAATGTATTTCTGTAAGCTTGAAATGACAGATTTAACAGCAAAAATAAACTCCAGAACAATGAGTGGGACGGGAAAAGAAATAAGCAGGAGACAACTCTGAACATGGCTTAAGTGGGAGCTTCACATCATACATGTGTTAACATTGTGATTAAGTCACAAAAATGACATTTTGTTAACTTCCTCAAACATAATAATCTACATATAATTTTGATGCTAAGATTGCAATATAACTGTTACAGTAAATAGGAATACATCTATGGATTTTGTCTCCAAAAAGCTAAAGTCTCATAGAATGCTTTCAACAAGAAGCTGACCAAATTACTTGTGCAGTACAAATCTCTGTATAACAAAAGAGGCATACATGTACAAAATGTGACAATTCAAGAAAGTGCTAGCATTTTGCACAAACAAGCAAAAGTTTTAAAAAGTACTAATCATGATACAGTTAAATGATTAAGTCTAGGGTTTGTTTTATTCAAATCTCCAATAGCAAATTCTACACTATTCTTCGTCCTGGAGTCTGATTATATTAAATAAAATTAAATAGGGTGTTTGTACATTATGTTACAGCTGCCATGCTGGTTGGTTGAACTTGAAGAGTCAGACCTATATATCTGCATGTACAGGGCTCGAACTTCATTTTTGGAAATAGGTGCACTGGTGCACCCAACCCAAAATAAATTAGGTGCACAGAAAGAATTTCGGGTGCACCACATAAAATAAAGTTGAATGTCAGCAAAACATAATTATAAAGTTTAACGCCTCTCTTCAGTTGGCAATTCTATAGCTAACTTCAAAATTTCAAACAAGTAATACATCAAATAAAGTACAACAAAAGTTTCTTCTGATTCTTACACGTCAAGAATATTGTTTATATATATACTAGTGTACAATGGTACCTTTGCACTATAGCGTACAAAAATATCTAGGTGCACCAGTGCACCCACAGTCAAAAATTAGGTGCACAGCTCCACTATTTCTAGCCCTGAATGTACAATAATCATGTAGTGTCAGCATTACCTGACTGCAATCACATTTACCCAGCAGCTTCCAGATTTAACCCTCTACGAGCAGTATGGCAGACAATACTTATGTCACTATCACTTGGATGCAATAGGAGGAATGATAAGCCCGACTTGAGTGAGTGAAGGATCTACATGACGGATCTGATGCTTGAGTTACAGTAGTTTTAGAAGACATACATTGGTCAAATAGAATTTTGGAGCCTTGGTTTTGTACTTTGTTGATCTGTTAATGTAGCTCAGTTCCTAACTTGGCCAGCTGAAATGAAAAGCAAAAACATATTAAGTTGTGGTGGTGGTAACGATGGTGGATGTTTAGGCCACAACAATTCAATTAATTGGTTCTTACATTAAAAAAAATTATACTCCTGAGCTGGAAAATCAACATGAAAAGAGTCTGAGAAAGTTTGTACCTTGGTATACACACAATTTTAGGGAGTGATACAGTCAGATGCAAATTCCTGCCATCATTCTAGATCTGTTTTCATGATGCTCACATTTCACTTGGAAATGTTTGAGAACCGATGATAGAAATTGATATATGGGGATTATCGAGATCCAAGGAACTAAATAGATTTGGTCATCATATAAAAAAAGGCATTTTCTTGGGATTGGAAAGGTAAATCAAGTTGTAAAATAACTATAATTGTGGTTTTCATTCAAAAGATTTCAACATTGTTAAATATCATTATACAGTATTGCCCCTGGATTAGAATGGTACTTGACTAACCTGTTTAAGGAACAATGTGGCGTTGGACAACTCTGAACAACCATATGTGATTCTCTTGATAGAGCCACCTGACTTGCCCTGAAACAAAGTCAAAATGATCCATAGGATTAGTGTAATATAATATGCCGTAAGGAACAGGGTGTTTGCATCCATGCCACTACAATTGGATGGTTAAACCTAGAAGTTGCCAGCAAAATGTGAAAATATGTAAATCATACGTAGACTTGGTTGTGTACAAAGAGTCTTTTTATTCACTTTTTTTCCTTTCCTTTTTTATTCACTGACAGTGACTTACCAACCTGATGAAACTATTCACGGAAAGTCAGGGAAATGTACATGGAATGACAATGCTGTGACCCAGCTGATCATGAGAACTTACCTTGACATAGTCCACTAAGTTCTGGTACTCAATATAGTTCCCACTGCCAACTATAAAAACTATGGCCTGTAAAGAAATGTTACATTTAGAATGGGGAAAAACAACATTCAGCAACCATGGTCATGACCATGAGTATGATAGTTCTAGCTCAAGTTCAGTGGAAAACCGGGCTAAAACTACAATGTACAGCTATAAATTTAGTCCATCATTAGGCCACACCAATTTAATTTCCTTGGTTAACAGAATTTTTAAAAAGATGCTAAATTGGAAAATCAACATGAAAACAGAATCTCAGAGGAAAGTTTGTACTTTGGTGCACACAGTTTCAGGGAGTGAACACGGTCAGGTGCAAGTTTTCACCCCAGTTTTTTGTATTAATGATGTCCTCATGCTAAAAAAAAACACACCGTTAACCGACAAATTAAATTGGTGTGGCCTTACCCAAAGGTTTGAGACAGACAGCAAATCCTGATCTAAATTGTTGTTTTTTGAGAACAAATGCCTATTGCTATTCTCCACTGGAGCAAAGGTCTTACCTCCTGAACTGGATTCCTGTTACGAGGTATTGAGCTGTAATAGAGTAAAAATGATTTTAAAAAATGAACACATTGACAGGTACAATGGACATCAATGATAAGTAACATGGACTTCATTGACAGGTAACATGGATATCATTGATAGGTAACATGGACATCATTGATAGGTAATGTGGACATCATTGATAGGTAACATGGACATCATTGATAGGTAATGTGGACATCATTGATAGGTAACATGGACATCATTGATAGGTAATGTGGACATCATTGATAGGTAACATGGACATCATTGATAGGTAATGTGGACATCATTGATAGGTAACATGGACATCATTGATAGGTAATGTGGACATCATTGATAGGTAACATGGACATCATTGATAGGTAATGTGGACATCATTGATAGGTAACATGGACATCATCAGAAAGCTGTAACTTATGACATGACTCTAGTTTTCAGTTTCACCTTTTTAATCTTAAGTTGTTTTAACACATTGCAACAATTACTGTTCAATGAACTCTATGATTTTCACACAAACCTGTCAGTGACTCGGAGCATTTTGGGGTCGAAGTACCTGTAATCTTCTGTATCCTGGGCACATAGCAAATGACATAAAAATCATCATTTGCAGTTCATCTATTGCAACATATGACACAAACTAATGATCATTTGGTATGGCTGAATTTCAGCAAAATATAGTGCTAATTCATCATGCATGAGTGTAATACATACTTGTACTGACCAGGATATATCCTAGCAATATACAGCAAAACATTTAGAAATTGCAAAAAAAATCACCTAAGTTTTACAACAAATGACATTTTGTCTTGAATTCCCCTATTATGATATGATTATACATTTATGATATGGCACATTATGATTGAAAAAATGATTTACTGTTTAGATTGTAATAGAAAAGCTGGAGTTTTGACTGCTAACCTGGTATGACTTGTTGTCGATCAGAGCATCGGCAACTCGGGTCACAGGAAGATTCTGAATAAAGACAAAACAAGTGCTTTTGAATAAAAGCTGGATTTTGGGACCAGGGAAAAGAGGTCTCTGCACCAGGGTTGTATTTGTACGTCCGGAGGGGCCATGAAGGAGTGCTGCCCTGCAGTGGTTAAAAATAGACTGGAGACCGACAAGGGCCTACAAATGCAATATCCTTGGATTATATATAATGTACATACATGACTGAATCAAAGATGGCATTTTCAAAATTGTGGGACTGGGTGAGAATATATTATAAAAAATATTCATATAAACTTGACATATATCAACTCTAATTGTGTAAAATTTGTTTCTATTGATGGGACTGGGTGAGAATATATTATAGAAAATATTCATATAAACTGCTTTAAACTTTTTAATGAACAAAACATGACATATATAAACTCTGTGAGTTTTCATTTAATGCTGTATTGGACAACTTTGGACATTGAACATAACTTTCTGACCTGGTACAACCCGATGCGAAGTAATCGCAGCAGCATGTGCGAACCCCCTCTCCCAGAGCTACTAATTTCAAAGATCACACTTGGAGCCATATAATTTTTTGTAAATTCAAAATATCTAGATTGTTGTCTTAAATACTCTCAAGTACAAGGGATAACTTTTCAATGGTAGAACACTTGGTCCGATATGTTGAAAATTATGAATCAGCGCTCCCCCCGGAAAATAAATGCTGGTGCTGGCCAGAAAGCCTACAACGAAGGCTATCAAATATGGGTACACGACCATGGTTTCTCAACGTTCATGAAGGCAGCAAAACCTGGTATTGTGCTTTCATAGTAATTCATACTATAGACCACATATTGACAAATTCAATTCATAAAAAAATTGAGCACAATATCTTAAAGAAACACAAGAAAATTTGCTCACAATAAGGCCATAATGTACAATTCAATGAACAAAAGAGGCCCGGTAATTTGGTTTTTACGCCCTCCTCTGGAAACAGTAAATGTGTGTGTATCAGCTAGTACATAGAATGGATGTTTTAAAAAGAAAGAAAAAAATTTCAAGGCTGGGTTTGGAAGCTATGATGTGCTGTTCATAAGACGCTGCATGTATATATCAAATGGATGTTTAAAAAAAAAAAAAAGAATTCCATAAACGGTCTTGACCCGCTGACCTTCCACTCCCGAAGTGAAGCTCCCCGAACTAACCGACAGAGCTAACCGAACTCGTCATCTAAACCATTTCTGTTGATTTTGGTTCATTTTCTTTACATATTCTCATCATGATAACGTATTGTATACCATCTGGAAAATGAAGACATATGTAGATGACCTGGTTTACAGGATCACGCGTTCTAGGCACAGGTCCCGGAGTTGGTTGAACCAACCAACCATTATCCATGTATGGAAGCATCCATCCATTGAAAGGTGTTTTCGGTTATAATGAGATGAGCAAAAGCAGGGTTACATTTTTTGGCAAATAGAATTTAAGTTAGGCTATCAATCAATCAATCAATCAATCAATCAATCAATCAATCAATCAATCAATCAATCAATAACCTTTAATCAGAGTGTAAAAATGCTCTGTCAGCCTTGACAGCACTGGTTGCAAATGTTAATCTATGACATCCTTATCTGTCATGAGACAGTTTTATTTTGTACAAAACACCCAACATTGTTTCATGAAACTCGGTCACGCAACAAATACGACATTTACTACCATAATTCAGCAGACAATTATCATATTCTAGCAGAAATTTGAACTTACATGTTTCTTTACCACCAGATTCTTGACGCCTTCCATGACAAATTCTGATCCTGTGTTCATTAGTCGAGAGAACATGCTGCAACAAAAGAAATTTTTCAACAGTCCTTAAAGGAGATAATTTCAGTTTTTTGACCTTTCAACCCCAAATCATGTTTACTGTATATGTAGGTGGCTTATTTTTTTCTACCAGTCCCAGTACAATATTGAACAATTTCAAGCCCCAATCCATGTCTACAGATTTGACTCCAGCAGGAAGGCAGTGCTGTGCTGTGATGTGATGGAGCTCCGGGGGCAACCATTACTATACTGATGGACAGGCAAAACTGTCCAAGAAAACCACTCAGTGGACTTGGAAAATCTGATCTTTTTGGACAGGTGGTCTTCTTTCAGAAAAGCAACATGACAGAGACATAATGGTTTCCAAGTTGACATGTTTTAATCACAAATATTATCATTTACAGTTTTTACATACTGAAAAATTTGAGACAACATAACTCCAGCCCTGCCTGCTGGGGTCAATGTGGACATGGATTTAGACTCAAAATCACTCCAAATTGCGGAGCTACAGTGAACATGACTTTGATTTGAATGGTCCAAAAACTGGAATCTCATACTTCTCCTTGACTTTTTCTACCACTACATATCAAAGAAAAGACCTTTCTGATTCAAGAACAGGTCCAGATACAATCCAGATCTTTTTCTACCCGTGAACCAAAATAGTTCTCCAACTTGTATAAAATATTCAGTAGTTTCAGAGACATACACCATGCCAAACAACAGCTTTCATCTGCGCTGTTTGTGGCAAACACTGCAAGAGTAAAGCTGGACTCGTCGTCCACGGACGAGTCCACCGACGCTGAACTGATCGTCCGGCAGGATGTTAAGGAGCTGATGATGATGAGTTTCACAAGCATGTACATTTATGTAGGCCACTGTACATTTGCCATTGCATTGAATTACCTATGCCAGTAACTAGGTGTGAGATCGAATAAAGTTCTGAACGGGAACTACATGTATGCAGCTACAGCTTCTTTTCTGAAGATATCACGTGACTCATGTGTACTTGTGGTTGTCCACTACTATTTGCCTACTTATGCCAATAAGTTATTATTAATATTTGATTTTGTGCACATTTAATATGTTGCATACATGTACCTTATTGTTTTGGTCCCTCCTCCCCCATACTGACTGGGTGCTGCTGTCATCTTTGTGAAAGCCCTGCAGTAGCAAACAAGAGTCCTTAGGACACAAAACTCTGTGAAGTAATCATGATGTTTGCAGTGTGGCCTAGGGTGTTTGATACCAATTTCTTTATAACCTGTTTCCATTTATGTCCAGGTAGTTGTTCATTATAACACTAGGCAGTAACCAAGGCAGTATAGCAAGCCACAGCCTAACCTCTGCTTGGAGAGTAGCCCCAACTTGTATAAGACAGGCTACCATTAGGCAAGTAATAGCTGTTTCAATGGCTTTACCACACTACATGTACATTCAAGATGAGGGTATCGATCTTTAATTCTACAAAAACTGACAATACTGCTACGGCACCCAAAATCGTGATGTTTCATTGGGACCTACATGTATTAGCATAATCTATAACAGCCAATGAGACAACACTTTTCAAATAAAAAGCTGCAAACACACAAACACAAAGACAGTCCCCCTGTATATATTACACACACGCACGCACACACACACACACACACACACACACACACACACACACACACACACACACACACACGCACGCACGCACGCACGCACGCACGCACACACACACACACACACTTCAGGTAACAATAATGGTTTACTTACCAGCAAAAAATTAACATTGACTTGGCTTTGGAAAATATGAAAGGCGTGTGTACTCACTTCCATCTTTTAATGTAATGTAGTGGTGCCAGATCACAGTTTGCAGCCTGGAGAGCTACAGCATATTGGTCAATTTCAGCCTGGAAATGAAAAATTCACAAAAACACAAACTTTACTACTGTTCATTCTGGACAATACCATTGTACCTAAGGTTGCAGACTATACTGCCAACGATCAACTAACCACAGGCTCAGAATGACAGCTCATTTGTACCTACATTTGTACATGTAACACCAGTGTTAGGAAAAAAGTAACACCTCACAGAACTATAGTCTCTACCAGACTAACTGCGCCGTCTATTGGGAGAATATTTGCAAGGGGAGTTTGGCCATCGAGGGTTTCATTCGCAGTAACTGTCATATTTGACCCTCTCTCCGTAGCCGACTCCCTTAGCATACTATTCATCTGTCTGGCCAATTTCTACTATTTTACCAGCCATCTGCAGGGCCTGGTAAAGGCTACAGTAACTACAGGATTGTTTGAAATGCACATGTAGTAAGAAATGCTAAATGAAAGAGTCAAATCTCAAAGAAACATTTAAAAAATATAGTCTTAAGTTAAGAAAAACAGAAGCTTACATCAGACATCGTCTGGGCACTGCAGATGAAATAGATGATAAACAGCCTCATTTTGTCCTCTGGACTACCAGCTACATAAAAGGGAAACAAGAGCCTTGACTTAGCACATCAGGTGAATGAAGTTTAGGTCTCATCAATTTAATCTAGTCGTTAATAGATTTAAAAACAAATGTCGAAAGGGAAGATTAACATAAAGATAAACAAAGTCTAAGGGGAAACCTTGGCGCACAGTTTCAGGGTGTAAATTCAAGCATGTGCAAATGTCCTTTCAGTCCTCTGTCTGCATTATGTCCTCTTACTAAAATATTACTTTGGAATATCCAAAAACAAAGGAAATGACTAGGTGTGGCCTAAACAACACATGACATACACAGAAATGAGGGTCAAATTGTTAAATTTCTTTGATTTTGAGTTTATTAGGATCTACAATTAGCTTAACAGCTACTCTTCCTGTGGTCCATTAAAGAAAATGACTGGACAAAACTACATGACACACAGGAAAACAACATATACAGAATATATTTGAATATAAATGATAAAAGAAAGATAAAGCTACTTGAGGTCTACATGTATATACAATGTTGACAATACATACCGTATTTTCTCGATTAAAGTACGCACCCTAATTAAAGTCACAGTTGAAATGTCCCGACAAGTACATGTCCTGAAGGCAGTTCCAACCACAAATAATTGTTATAAGTGTAGTAACTCGTTTTCTAGCAGGAACTTTTCATGTTTCATTCTTTATAAAGCACGTTGAACTTCATGGTTAACGAACGTTACCCTGCTCGGTTCATATAGCGCGGGCCATGAGGTACAGATTTGCAAATCATCGGAGGAATCGGCGATCATATTCACAACACTGGGTAAGAATGATGTGATCAGAAAACACTCCCGAATACTGGCAATATATATTAGTTATTTCTTGATATAAAATCCGAAGAACGCCACAAAATATAGTTTTCACGGCAACGCATAGCAAGCCGATCCAGCCCGGCGGACATCAGAAAAGAAGCGGGATGATGGCGAAAATCGTCCCCTACTTATATTTTGTGCAGCCTACTTTCTTATAATTTTCGTGTAAGACCGAAAAAACTATTATATAAGTTTGAGTCCCGGTATTTCCCCGTGAAATACGGCGTTACATCCAACCGAAAACTGGAAACCGCAATGTTTTCCTGCCGAGTCCTTCGCTTACCATGACACGCCTGCCGCGGTTAGATTGCGTAATACTATGCAAATATTGCGTGACGCAATCCCCTCACGCATCTCCTATTGGCTGCTGCTAAATTTTTCGCGCCAAATGGCGAGGCCAAACAGGTTGCATTTCCACGTCCGAGCTTTGATATACCTGCCGAAATTATGCGTATTATGACGTTTATATTGGTGCATACACAGAACTTAACAGGTCAGCCTTACAAGAAAGGAGTCCTCTGTCAAATAGTCCGCTGGCAAAGGGTGCTTTTTTATCGAAAATTTTGCCGCCGAAATCACCGGAAGTGAAACGTATCTCAAAACAATAACATCGTCACTGGGATCGGGATTTGTATTTCTTCTTCGAAAATCACAAAATACACGCATGCATGTCTTACGGATGTCTTATTTTTATGGTGTACTTATGGTGCCGGTGTTCTTTTCGGGGTTCCTTGGGCACTGAGCTGGCAACGGCTGGGTTCCGAACCATGCCGGCGGCATGACTTGATCCGGGCGCCGGGTGCTCAGTACGCCAGATTTCTTGTGTACTAGTACTGAACGTATCTATTTTTCGTGTTAATATAAATGATGCACATACGAAACACTGTCGTTTATTGAAGTTCAACTTTATTTTCTCGCGTCAACATTCTTATCTAACGTTATATGGACGAATCGGTGCTATTCGACGGTCCCCTCGTCCTAGGCTCATTTCCGCCTATTGGTCACACCGTCACAGTGATCATAATGTTGTGATTCTTAAGTCCAAGACAAACACTCACACCAACAAAACCATGACAAGGTCCGTCAGACCTTTTCCTGACTCAAAAATAAAGGTCTTCGGCCAATGGATTACTGCCTACGACTGGGAACATGTATTGAACGCCCCGGGCACTCAATCAAAAACTGATATCTTTTATGACAAGATTCATAGCAAACTGAATGAACATTTTCCTACTAGAATCATTAAAATGCACAACACAGATAAACCTTGGCTCACCCCTGAGATAAAGAAACTTGTAGAACTTAGGCAAAAAAAGTTTGCCAAAAAAGAAGTCAGCGCCTGGCGAACTCTATGAAACAAGATACAAAGGAAGATTAAGAAAGCCAAGAAAACGTTCTATAAGAAAAAAATACAAGCCCTCAGAAAGGACAATCCCTCACAGTGGTATCGGGGAATAAAAACCATGCTAAACACACGTGGCAAGGAACTCACACTCCACGTCGACGGGATACAACCCGAAAACGCCAAAGCCACGGCTAATGCGATCAATGACGTATTGTCCCAGGTAACAAGATCACTTGCACCATTAGACTTAGAACAACTACCTACATTCCTCCCAGCGATGCCCCCACCGCTTATCCAGCCATGGGAAATGTATGAGAAACTCAAAAGAGTCAAACTGGGGAAAGCTGCGGGCCCCGATGGTCTGCCCACTAGAATTATTAGAGAATTTGCCTACGAACTAAGTGTGCCAATGACAGACATTTTTAATGCCACACTTATAGAAGGACGTGTACCAAGGCAATGGCGCCAAGCCAATATAGTACCACTTCCCAAAACATGCCCCCCAAGCATCAACGAATTACGGCCAGTTTCACTAACAGCAATCCTGGCCAAAGTAGTAGAGAGCATCATTTGCGCGTGGGTACTCGAAGACATCAGCCCCAGCATTGACCAGCACCAGTTCGGTTGCATGAAGGGGAAATCAACTACCCACTGTCTTGTAGATATAGTTAACATACTTACCAAAACATCAGATCAACCAGGCTCAATAAGCTCACTAGTCCTTACAGATTATGCCAAAGCATTCGACAAGGTCGACCATACGATAGCTATGACGAGTATCCTGAGACTAGGGCTACGTCCTTCCTTAGCCAACTGGTTGATCGGCTTCCTGACGGATAGGAGTCAACGTGTGCGTTACAAGAACACCTTCTCAGATTGGACGACCACTACATGTGGACTCCCACAGGGGACCGTACTTGGGCCGATTGTCTTCCTAGCCCTGATCAATAGCGCTGCCGAACACGCAACCTCAAGGAGATGGAAATTCGTCGACGACCTAAACTTAGTCGAGTGCCGAAAGGTTGGGGATCCTCCCCTCTTACAACAGGATCTCGACGACCTTAACAAGTGGTCAGCCGAACAGAATATGAGCCTGCACCCCAAAAAATGCAAAGTAATGTTTTTCTGCTTCTCAAGATCCGTACCACAGTTACCCTCGCTGAAAATCGACCACTACCCCCTAGTTCAAGTCAAAGTGGCAAAACTTCTGGGTCTTCACATACAGGATGACCTAAATTGGACTACCCAGGTCGACCACATGGTCAGGAAAGGAAACCAGAGACTTTTCTTCCTGAGGAGACTTAAGTCATTTGGAGTAACCAGAGAGGACCTTGTCACCATTTATACGAGTTTTATTCGTCCGACCTGTGAATACGCAGTACCGGTCTGGCAACCTGGTATAACGCTGTCCCAGAGATTTCAACTGGAGAGGATACAACGTAGAGCAGTCAGAACTATCCTAGGGACCCACTATACAAACTACTCGGATGCTTGCCACACACTGGGTCTCACGACGTTGCAGCAAAGACGCGACTACCTCTGTGAATCTTTCGCCAGAAAGCTACTTCACTCTACCACCTTCTCCGACTGGCTCCCGCCAACCCGACAAGAAGTCAGCGGCAGGAGTACGCACAATAGTCAACAGTTGAACACTATTAAAACCAGAACAGCACGCTATAGAAATAGCCCGATACCATACATGGTATCATTACTAAATAAGAGACCCGTAACAGCAACATGCTGTCAATAACAACGAAAGTACCAGTAACTGAGTGTTATTTTATTTTATTTTACTGCATAGATTAAGCACTGATGCGGTTTCTGTAATGTCCTGTTTATGCATCTGTATATTGTTAATACAATGTACCCGGATATATTATCGTATTGTATAAAAAAATATTTTCACTACACCTATCTTAATGTTCTGAAAACCTTGTATATAAGTTAAGGTAATTGTGAATAATTTTATGAAGCTAATAATGTATAATGTAGTCCCAGTTCAATTCAGTGCACACGTCGCGTACACTGCGAAACTGTGATACTTTTTAATGATATGAAATAAACCAATCATCTTGTTCCGGCTGGTTTCAGCTTCTGTTCCAATTTGTCAGGACAGTGACCTCAAATTAGGTATGCACCCCGACTTTGGCGATGGCCTGAGACACTTTTTGGATTTTGAAAAGTTTCAAAAGTGCGTACTTTAATCGAGAAAATACGGTAATTACTTTACAGTTTCAAACCATTCCAGGTGCTGGACATTCTGTATAAAAAGCGTTTTTTCTGAGCATTTCTTCTGGGCTTCAGTAGGAGGACGGTTTGTGATTTAGATGATCGAGTTTGATAACCATTATGATTGTGATTGCATTGTGATCTGTTTATACTGAGAGACTAATTGTTTTCCATGATTTTACGTTAAGTCTTTTCTGTTGGATTCTGTCTTTCACAGACAGCCACCCTAGCACCTATTAGTTCCAAGGGCAATCCTGGCTGCTCTGTACTGTATAACTAGTAGTCATTTGATGTTTTTGACAGAAGTACTTGCCCACATCGAGCTGCAGCAGTCTAGATGTGTCAGTACTAGGGCTTGACTCAATCTCCAGTCTACGTGGACGTGACTTCCTCACCCTGCTCACTTGCAACATGCTTATGAGGCTGTTACACTTCTTTACTACATGGTCCATGGGATCGTCAAATGTGAGGTTCTGGTATACAATGTCATGACTATTGTACTCCCAGAAGCTTGACAGTGGGTACCTGTTGTAAATGCTGCCATTGCTTGCATGACATTTGACAGAAAATTAACAGAACCAACCTTCGGGATCCGAGAACATGTCCATGAGGGATTTGTCCAGTGACTGCTTACTCATCATCTTTTCCTCCATCTCAAAATACACGTCAAGCTTACGCACCTGCACAGAAAGATCACAAGAAACCATAGGGAGCAAGGTAATCAGAGATTTATCCATGGTAGTATACAGGGCTTGAAATTCATCTATTTTCCCATCTATTTTTTGGGGGGACCGGTCCAGCAAGAAATACCGGTTTCACGTGCGTAGTGTAAATAGACCGATACCATAGCCCCGCTCCCCTCTGTCAAAACATAGAAATGCAAAATTAAAACATAAAAAATGCAAATATTTGACAGACATGCAGCCACTCTCTCATTAGTCGAACCGCTAATTGTGATGGACAGTCAGGATCAGTCTATTAGGGCTTGGATTTTCTATCAGCTCTCACCACACAACGACATCGTATCTTCTCTCCTTTAATGTTGATATGTAATGGTAATGGTGTTATTGAAACTTACTATGCATAAGAATGACCAGAAATTGGAGTTTTTCATTCAAGTTTCAAGCCTCATAAAATGCTCTGGATGCCTTTAAAAGCTATCCGACTTGTTGCTTTTTGTTCTCTTCCGTAATCTTGTGAAATTTTCTTTGCTGAACAGTCATCTTTTGTGCTCAATTTCTATTTCCTAGTTTGGATATCTGGGTGAGGAAATTTCTAGATACTTTATATATAGCTTCTTACCTTAATGTGATCTAGCAGTGCTGAGGCTATGTTGGTGTGCATGTCAATCAACCTCTTCTTCTCCAACAGCTCTGGTAGGGAGCTACAGATGTGGCAAAAACAACATTTAATCTATTAAAGATTATATGGGGGACACGAGTGGTGCCTAAGCTAATTAACAATCATACCAAATGGAATGTAATCTTGTATATTTTACATCTTTTAATTACTAAAGGTTCTTATATCTACCCAAGTATACAAAGTGCTTTGTATCCAGCAAACTTGCTATGTATACTTGCCTAGTAAAACTTAATTGTATTCAGTAAAATTGGTATAAGTATTCTAAGGTACCCCTGAGACATCCAGTGATTTATCAAGCACAAAAATAACAAGAGTTCGGAGACCTCATACCTCTGTGAGATATTTAGACCTTTTGTGAATTTCTTGTTTTATCTTGGCTCATAGATTATGCAAATATGGTTGTAATAAGCTTAATCTATCTTAATTAATGGTCTTCTTAACCCAAATTACACATATTGTATATGCAAAAGTCCTTTCCTTTAAACTGGCAGATTCCAATTTAACATTTAGTCATTGATTATAGAAATGACTTCCACATTTACATAATCTGTGCAAGGTGATGTTCATCTTTCACTACGTTACACATGTCACATGTTCCCATAATTCACCATTGGGGAATCTTGGCAGGTTTGTATCAATTATGCAAATGCAGAACATGGTATACCAAACAATAATCTTTATTTTTTGTATTTCAGTTTCACATCTTCTAGGAAAACTTTGAAAACTTTTTAAAAATATTTTGTGCAAGGTTAACGACAAAATCAGTATATTTTACGATAGAAAGAGTAGCGTTGTGGGACATAAGGTTCCGGTCGGAATTTGTTTTGACCGAATGGCCAAATAGATCCTAAAATAAGACGCAAATCCTAGGTTTTCTCGGTAGTATTGGCTCCCAATTTTTCGGCTATCGCTATAGCAGTGTGTAATCTTTTATATTTCCTGAAAGGCCCGATCTTCGTAGCGTTTTACAGTTTCGGAGTTTTGGTCGTCAGCGAAGACTTCCTGGTATTAATGCGCGATGATGGTAACGCGGCCTTGTCGCCTGATTACCCGAATCGTGCGTTCTATGTGCGTTTTGCATGGTTTCGCACCATTGGGGATTGCGGAAAACGTATCCTCAAGATTTTCTTCATTTGTACATATTAAATAGACAAGATGTTGGCCTTTATTGCCATGCCAGTCATTATCCTAGGAAAACTTTTAATTTCTGTGCAGCGGCCTGTGAAGAATGCCCTTAAACTAGTAGTTTTGGGTTGAAAACTTGAATTCAATGATGGTTTTTATAAAAAATAACGTTTCTACAGAAAATGTCAACTGAGTCTGTCGATTAGCGGCAAGGCGTTTATTTCTACCAGAAACATTGCATCATCGGGAAAACAATGTTTGGAGAAGCACTAGCCCTTTTCTGACAGGCAGTCGAATCAGCCCAAAATCGTAAAAGAAACTCCGAACCGAGACCATAAGTATCGATTTTCCGATATTTTTTTCAATTTCCGCCATGTATTTGCTCATTTTGCAGATTCTTTGAGCCACTTACAGCATAGTTGCCAACTTTAAAAAAATTAAAAATCAAGGTGCACGTGGATGTCATCCATATAATCAAGTCAGGATGGCCTTATGGAAAACACCAGAATCATTCATAGAGTGCCTTCATTGATTATGCGAATTAAGTCCTAATTTGCATCTTGCAGGATGTGCTGCTGCAATACCAAGGAAAGTTGAAACTCAAACATTATGATAGCGGTTTTCTGGCAGGCTGAAATACCTAAAAAGTCCTTACAATTGATAAATATGACTTCATTAACTTATAATTAGCCTGGTATCAAATGGAATCTGTTTTTATGTGTTCAGTCTGTGTCTGCTTTCCAACAGTATCTATATGGAAAAGTAGCAGTCATTAGAGTATCAAGTTACATTGACTCATATTGGAAGATGGCATAAGATAAGCAACTTTACCTTACAGCAGATGTGAGCTTTGCCGTGTTGTCTGACAACATGCTGATAGCCCCTTCATCTTCTCCCTCAAGACCCTGCAAAAATCAAGCAAAAAAAATGCACCACATTCCTATCAACATCACAAATAAATACATATGGTCTGCTAATTGTAGCCAGACTGTTCAGTACTAGCAAGTGTTAGGTTTGTAACAACATGCAAGCTATGATTATATTTCACTCCAGGATGGTACATATCAATGACTTTTAAAAGAACCTTCAAGTTCAAGTTGTCAGGAGGACCTTCATGTACATGTATGTCCAAGTGAGTCAGTCAGAACAGCCTTTAATGTCAACTTATAAACTTATTACTAAAAATGGCATATGCAACTTGATGCCCACCATGACACTTTTCAGCCGCTTGACCTCATCCTCCTGTGATCTGTATTCCTCTAACTCCCGCTGTACAGCCTCCGCCACCTCAGGGAAGGGACTGGGAATGCAATTATTCATATATTCGTTTAGTCACTCATTCCATTCATTCATACACCAGCTGCAGGGCTCAAAATTCATTTCTGGCTTGAGATTTAGGGGCACCACAAATGTTCTCCCTCAATTTCTTCTTATGATTCTTTATCAAACTTGCATTCTTATGGCAGGGATCGAAATTCTTTAAATTGTGAATAGGTGCATCCAGTTCACCTAACCTGAAAATTTAGGTGCACAGAAAAACATTTGACTCTTGAGTGCACAACATAAGCTTAAGTAGAATGTCAGCAAAGCTAAATTATATGTACAAACCTTACTGCCCTATTCAGAACTGGAATCTGAAATTCTGTAGCTAACTTCAAAATTTATTTCTTTTACACTTGAATGTCAAAAACATCATGTGTAATTACTTTTAAGGTAGATAACACTACATAAATATCTAGGTTGTTCTCCAGTGCACAGCTCCAATTGTGGGTGCACAAAAGTGCATATCCTACCAGTATGAGCCATGTATGGTATGGGCTTTTAAAGTACGATCAGGTACATTGAAGTTTGAACTTTGAATCAGGGATGGTCGATGTGCCTGCAACTGTAGTGTACAGTACCTTAAGTTTTAGTTTACAAATATCATATGTACCAGATTTGCGTGTCTACCCACAGTCAAATATTATAGATGCACAGCTCCAATTGTAGGTGCACTAAGGTCCATACTGGTAATAATGCAATTTTGCCATTATTTTGAGCCTTGGACATTACAGGTAATTCATTTCTTCACTTTTATCCATTTTCTTCATCATCCAAGGAATATAAAAAATGCAAGTGCATAAAATTTGTGCAACTCACTGCAACCCATTTTTTCAACATTTAGTCCTTTTTTCCTCAGTATTGCACTTTTTATTGGTTCACCTACTCCTACTTGTAGCAACAAAGTTCCTAAAAGGACAAGAAAAAGGCTCAAGTACTAAATGTTGCAAAAACAGTCCTATATCAATGAGAACGAGCCAGATCCTTACATCTGCTTTGAGATTAACTCAAAAGAAACATAACTGTCATTGGACAAGACATAAACACTGCTGCAGCAAGTCTTGATGTGATTAGACATTCTTTCCTAACAACATTTTGAGTCTTCCTGTGATCTTAAAGACTTTATACACACTGAAATAAAGCTTTTACAAGATCAGAGAGTGCATACACTGACCTTCCCTTGTGTGACTGCCAAAATTTGTCGGTGAAGTTGAGATCATAACTCTTGGCCTTCTTCTTGGGCCTTGCCCCCTGAGGAGACTTCTCACCGCCAGGCTCTTCTACCATGACTCTGTTCAACTGCAGGTCCTGCAAGTACATACGCCAGACTGTACATTACCAGATGTGCATTGCCAAGTTTTTCCACATATATTGGCAGTGCATCATTGGATAGTTGATAAACCTCCTATGGCACATAGCATTGCATACATATGATTTAGCTTTGCCAGCAGATCTCTGAGCATTTGCAAACATTGCTTCAACCATTGAAGTCCTTTAAATATTGTCAATGCAGGAAATCAGGACCTGATTCTTTCATCAGATACATCAGACACTAAATTTTGAGAGGCTGGTTTCCTCTACACGACGGGCAATGCGCCTTGGAATGAATTCCTTAATATTTTGAAAAAATTTTTCTGAGGTACAAAGTTGCAAAATGAGTTGTTTTACATGGCTAAATTTCGTTCGTTGTCGGCGACAGAGGCATCAAACTTCCAAGAAAAATGGCGGTCTCTTCAGAAGTCTTCAGAACCTGGAGCACAAGTCCGTCTTTTTCGAGTTCGCTAGATAATAGCGAAGAGTGCAGGGCAGCTGGCTAATTTTGCCGTAGGAACTGGTAAATTGGACATCCATGTCAACTAAATTGAAGACCATTTGCAGTTTATGTGTTTGTGTAGGGCATGGTCATAATTTTGCAATATTTCTTCAATTAAATGATATAACTGTTTAACAAAAATAAGGAAACAAAAATTGAACTGTAGATGCTATAAGCACCTGTGCAGTGTGTATGTGAAAAAATACTCAGTACCTTAGTATTAACTTATGTCTTGTGTCACTCATTGCTCGAGTCGACCATATCCTCTATATAGTGGTCACCTGGCCATAGTGGCCAAATTTACTCAGTCCCTTGAGTGACCACTATAGACAGGTTTGACTGTATTTTATCAACTTTTTTTTGTCATTGGTTTCAAGGAGTTTTTCAAGCCTTTAAAAGCCAGCCAACGTTTTTGTAGGCTTGAAAATATTGCATGTGAATGTGCAGCTAGCTTGACTGCAGCTGCCAAGGCCTCCGTGATCAATGTCATATGACATAACCCACTATTGAAATGGCTCTACGACAACCTTTTCTGTCAAAGGACAGCCGACTTTCATACAACACATCCACATTTCCTAAATATGTCCTCAATTTACTGTCATAAACTTAATGTATAGTGAACATGAACAGGTTTTTACCAACACATCATGTGCCAGTGCCTGATATGTCCATGTGTGGTGTAGGGGCGTGGCTAGGTCCAGGTTCCTGTCCAGGATGACCAGTAGTGGCCTCTGGAAGCTGAACTGACCAGCCTGAAGACTGTCTGAAGTGAACAAACTGTTCCTGGAGTCCCTGATATTCTCCCGCAGCTTTTTGTCCAGTTTCTCCGCCACCATCTCCGCAGCGTTCCCGCGGGGACTTCTGATGATTGGCACGGTGCCTGGAGGAAACTCGGGAGTGTCAGTATTCCAGTTTACATGCAAACAGAACAAATAGTACAATGTAGGTAATGTTTGTATACTTTAGGGTTGTACTAAAAAATATCACACATATATTTTCCTTGATACATGTACAAAACCCGTAACCTAACTTGGTTGTATAATTCTAAAGCAATCTTTCTGAATCTGATTTTCAGCTTTCAGGGTAATGTACAAGCTTCACAGGCATGTGGCAGCAGCTGGTTAGGTCAAACAGAATGACCTAGGTCACATCTGAACCTTTCAAGTCTGACTCTAACAGAAGTTTAAAGCTATCTAAGGAAAATGCCCCTACCATATGTGTTTTATCATCTCTCTATAAAAATTCAAAGAAACAAAACTTGGAGACCTTACACCTCCGTGACAAATCTAGAGTTTTTTTTAAATTTCTTATATTATTTCTTGCTTGCTTGCTTATAATGCTATATGAAACTAGCATATGGAAAATATGTAAAAACACAGAAACATAGACCAAAAACAATACTAAGAACAAGAGTTCCACAACCTCATATCTCCATGAACAATTCTATTCATGCAAATGACTTACACATTTGCATAATATATGCTTGGTCATAAACATCTTTATCTAACTTACACATGTTGCAATATTGACAGTCCTATAATTTTCCAATTAGATGAATTGTGGTGTTTTTGCATTAATTATGCAAATAAGGAATTCATTTGCATAATTGGTATCTGTTGATGATCCACTTTCCATAAACTACATATGTTACATGTATTTGAGTCTGATAATGGAAAACACTGCAAATATAGATTTTCCTCATTAGCTATGCAAATTACGTCACAATTAGCATAATTTGCACTTCATTATGTATATCTCTGTCTAAGCTACCTGCATACTGAGTATCATATTGACAGTCCTATAATTTTCCAATTAGATGAGATAGTGTTTTGCATTAATTATGCAAATTAGGAATTTATTTGCATAATTGGTATCTGTTGATGATCCACTTTCCATAAACTACATACATTACATGTATTTGAGTCTGATAATGGAAGACACGGCAAATATAGATTTTCCTCATTAGCTTTGCAAATTAAGTCCCAATTAGCATAATTTGCACTTCATTGTGTAAATCCCTATCTAAGCTACCTGTGTACTAAATATCACGGAAATCCGTCGTTCCTTTGTTCAGTTATTCTCCTTAGAAGATTTTCACGATGATGCCCCTGCAGTTCCAGAGCAAGCTGCTAGGGGGCCCAAACCTACACCACTTCCTCCTTACATCACAAGCTATCTGCCACCCAAAAAATCAAGACCATAGCACGTCCAGGTCAAAAGTTACAAAAACAGAATTTCTGCTGCAGTACCAAGGTCATATACCAGGGGGCCCAAAATCGACCTTGAACTTCGGCTTCACAACACCCGCCCACATACCAAATATCAGCTAAATTCATCCAGAGGTTCTGGAGTTATGCTGTCTACAGTAGTGCGGAAACACAAACACACACAGACACACCCAAAACTATATCTCCATTTTTCATGGAGATAATTAGTAGCCACTTGCATCAGTTCCATGGACTATCTGTCATATCTGATTAAGGACTAGTTCTACCAACTCTTGAACTGTATTTCCTGCAACCCTGGCAAATCTGACCTTTGGGGTCATCTTCCCACTCACTTCACGTCAATCTACTGACAGCATAATTATTCAAATAACTATGGACTCTCAGATGGATACTAATATTAACAGACACATCGAAAACATATACTCCATATGATATGGGGAATCAGAAAGGAACAGACACATTCTTCCCAATAATGAATAAACAAGCTTCAACACACCAGCTGCAATAAAACACCATTCAAAACAAGGTCCTATTGAGTATCCCTAATGCCCAGATGCTGTCATGAGTCATCCCTTACTGCATGTCTATAACATTAGAACAGAGCAAAACCAGATACAGTCAAACCTGCCCATGGCGACCACCCGGGGGACCGAGCAAAAACGGTCGCGATGGACAGGTGGTCGCCATGAACAGGATTCCAATCATAACATGTTTCCAGGTCGAGATGTTCAAATACAGTGTACTACGTAGATGGATGAAAAATTATGTGATCTTAGACAGCATGAACCCCACCATGTTCAATTCTCATAGACAAAAAGATCCTACAAAATTTTCCGTTATCGTTGTTTGCCTCGATGATCTCGCAGCGCCCTCCCGTGGTATTCACAGGTTACGTTTGAGTACACATACGCACATACAATCAAAGTTTTAAGGCCTACGATAGATCCCTTGAAAAGACCTGCTGACCCCAGCCTTTTTTGGGGCTCCGACCGCTGGATAAAAGGG
Organism: Branchiostoma lanceolatum; assembly: GCF_035083965.1. Lineage (NCBI taxonomy): Eukaryota > Metazoa > Chordata > Leptocardii > Amphioxiformes > Branchiostomatidae > Branchiostoma > Branchiostoma lanceolatum. The sequence continues at coordinate 3,566,063 of NC_089725.1, forward strand.
ACAAAAGGTTTTTGATCTGACAACTGAAGATGAAAACGGAACGGTGGGATTTCGTCGCGCCGCGCCACACCGCCAAGCTCTGTGCGACCACATCGAAAGTTAAGGCAGTGCAGCAGAACGCACAGCACCCAATGAAATACATAAAGGTTTATGAGACTCATGGAAATAAAAAGAAAATAAGAATATTAATTTTCATCAATAACGAGAGTATTCTAAATGTTCATACACGGAAGCGTCGCGTTTTACAAAGGTCAGCGGTACGCCAATCTGGGCCGCGCCAAAACCAAGATGGCGTCGGGGACCAAGAAACAACATGTTTCGCCCAATGTTTTGCCCGCCGGGAAGTCATTTTTCGGCGGAATTTAGTAAGACACATACACATTTTTGTTGAAAATACAAGAAATAGATAGTGATTTCTGTGAGATCTGACTTTTTGACGCCATGCACTACGTAATCGTTTTGAAAATTGAGTTTAAACTGAACCGAGCTTGCGGTAAACTATAAGATTACGTTGGGCACAACAACATCGATATTAAAGTATTCACAAACATTTGTATTTACAATGTTTATCGTGGGAACGTTTTATTAAAACAGTTCATGGAGGAATCGATGCTTTTCTATATTTTTGTCTGTCAAGGTCTTAAAAACATTTCCGCGAAATCCGACAGCAAAATGATCCGATGTCACCACACGCTTGGAAATGAGGCGGCCGCCACGGGCAGGGATTGTGCTCTTTGCGGTCCCAATTCGTGGCGGTCGCGGTCGCGTTGGACGGGTGGTCGCCTCGGGCAGGCAGCTTAATGCTTGTGCCTATGGGGAAAATTTTCGGGACCGAGAAAAAGCGGTCGCCATGGCCAGGTGGTCGCGTTGAAGAGGTGGTCGCCTAGGCAGGTTTGACTGTATGCAGTTCTCAAAAGATCCTATTGCACCATTTCTGCCTTACATAATGGCAGGCTTCCCAAGTACGGACATAAACCAGGACAAACAAATAAACAAACATACCGACTGATAAAGACACCTCCTGTTACCATATCCTGCACATGTAGCCAGAATATCACACAATATATTAGACAAAAAACATGTAAATGTGAAGGCTTAACTGTATCATTATAGATGAACCAAACAGACACACACCTAATGTTACAAACACTGAGAACAGGCTGTCCACAATGGCATCCATTGAAGCTTCCATTTCTGAGTCTTGCACATCCCCTCTGTTGATGGCTGAAACAAGAAAAAAATCATCCCAACAAATAGAAAGCTACAGTTTTTGACACAAGAAGTTGAAAATCATAAAAGATTAAAATGACTTGTTGGACTAAGAAGCACTTAAAAGATGATATGACGACACCAATATAGATCTACAACAATTTCACAATAGTATTATTCAATCAACAACAAACATTTGCACCCAGTAGACACCCTTCTTCTGTTTTTGAATATAGCACCATCAAAAATCGCTCTTCCATGGATACTTTTGTCACAAAATTAGATTATGAGTTTATTGCCTGTATGTGATGACTCAGTGAACATGCAACCATTTCGGAACCTGGCAAAGTGGCTCAAGAAAAACATACTTTTGACAAGTGTAAAAAGAAATGTCTTGCAATCGCATGTAAGATTAAACACCGTTCCCTAAAAAGATATTTTCTGCAAATCATGGAGTTTCTGAACTAGATGCTATTTGCACGGTGACATCACATACAAGCAATCAACTCATAATTCAAATACTTACTTGTGACAGAAATATTTTAGTGGGAAGAATGATTTTTGATGGTGCAGTGTACACAGTGTTCAATAACACAGACTGCAAAAAGATCTGACATGACTGGAAAGAGTGCTTACCATAGTACGAGATGGCCTCTCTGTTTTGGGAGTGCCTCAGTGTAAACATATCATCTTCCAGGGTAATAAAGTTGAGGTACTGATCAAACACCTGCAAAAAGACAAGGCTAATAGCATAAAAGTTGATTCTGTATAGCATACGTACAATACATTAAAAGAACTCTAAATAACCTGCTGAGAGGACTCTCTTTTCTTACAACATTTATGGATTTTTGTAGGCCAAGCCTATGCACTAATGATAATCAATATACATGTACATTCCTAACATACACTGTAGCCACAAATAGAGACAATCACTAACATAGGCTATAAAGCTCTACATAGTACTCCAGTTCAGTGACTAATCAGTGGTTCACAGCTACCACGTGTTCTTGAGAAGACGGTGATGGGCACAAGTCTTAAAAGCTTGGAGGCCACTTTCACTGCTGTCTCTGACCACACTGTCTGGGAGCATGTTCCAGCTACTGCTGCATGAATGATTGTCCTGCCAGCTGAATGAGAGCAAGTCTAGGCCATCCTTCTATGCATCGCTACAGGGCGGCATACAGAAATGCCTCCTATCAGCCCTGCTTAACCAGGGTCAGATTGTACGTACTATTGGGGGGATAATGGCTACCTGACATGAAGCGATGAAATGTTAAATTCCAGACCTCGGTGGCTTGTAACTGTTTGGCAGAGGTCATGACTGTTTCACATTCTTACCTTGGATATTTGCGGAACAGTGCCAGCCTGAAGCGCTGCTGATGCCATGTCTTCCAGACGCTGTCGTGACACTGCAGAGATGAAGTTCAGGTAGTATGACTCGTACAGCTGGTTCCGCAAATCCTGAGACAACATTCAGTTAAGGGTTATCAGGATTAACTTGATCCTTGTATTTCTTATCTATTCTTTCTTGTTGTGTTACTTGACAGAAGTCTGTTCCAAATTTGTATCCTCATCTTTTATTTACATACATACATGTATACAGAATCAGTAAACCGTTTTAAAAGCAAATACAACAAGAAGTACAAACGTATAGAAAAAATTTACAAGACATTCAAAGAAAAACAACAACCACAGCAAAGATCACACACTCACAGTCAGGCAAACACATTACTGGTAGGGGTTGTATTCCTTTGGCTACTAAGAAGGTAAGCTGTATGTCCTCAAGAGAGCATCCATCCCAGATCATACCAATCAATCTGGTATCATATAGCTTCAACACTGGTGTGTTACACATTCAAAACTGATGTGCTACACGTTGAGAAGAATAACCAGACAAACATGTGGTACCTGACATATCCTTTGTACATTCTCTTCTGATGGCATGACAAAATACACAGCTGGAACATCTGGGATGGGATCACGATCGGAATGAAGAAGTCTGAAATCAGAAAGCAACATCCAGTTTAAAAAAAAAATTATTTCCATGTCCTGTTGACCAAAATTTTACACACAATTAGCATTTTCAAGCATGTTACTAACTTTTCATCATCACCTGTGTCATTTCAATATTTACAGTACAGTCAAGATAGACCATAGTGGACACTCAAGCCAAGGGTCCTAAGGAATTTGGCTACCTGCCAAAGACAAGTGGACATTGTGGCCAGGTGGCCTATAAGAATATTGAAGAAGTTTATTGCAAATTCATGCAACAATGTCGAGGTACAAACATAAAGTGAAACATAAGGCATACATGTGATACAAGATCATACTATATTGCTAGTCTATAATAAGTTTCTATATATACGGTACTAATGCATTTCTTCTTTGAAGCAGTGGAAAATAAATAGTCCCACACTTTCAATGATGAGTGGGTTTTTAAATTTTGAAGTTAGCAGTAGAATTTCAGATCCAAGCTCTGATGAGAGGAAAGAAGGTTTGTAGTCAGGTTTTCCTGACATTCTTATCTATTTTATGTTGTGCACACCAACATTTTTTCTGTGACCATAAATCTTCAGAGTAGCGCACAGTGCACCTATTCCCAAATGTATTTTGAGCCCTGATATTGTACTTGTAGGTAAAATTAAAGACAACTTTTTGCAATTGCAGGCAACAAAAAAGTATTTCCAGCCCTCATCATAGATCATTGTAACGTTACTATATAACCTGACATTACTGAAGGTATACAACTCACAGGTGTAGGGTGACTCCCATATCCCTCAGTTCTGGTACTGACAGGATAGGGGAGATGATGTCTTGGCCAAAACGGTCGTACACAAGGACCTGAAAATGACAACAAAATTCAAGCACAGGATTCAGCGATGAAAATGTCCTTCAACATGCTTTAGCTAGATACCAGTAACTTCATACCTTCTGATTGAATGTAAAACTTATATCAAACTGAGTCACAAATAATGAAAACGTAGGTATTGCGTTTGGTTTGTCTGTTTGTCCGCATACAATGGTCAGCATAAGTCAGGGAACTGTGGACGGATTGTGATGAATTTTTGGTACAGTACATGTCTTTTGGAGAAAAAGGTTGACGACCATTTTGTTGTTTTTCTTTTGTTTTTATTGCAACATAAAAAAAACACATAGTGATGCCGCAATCAAGCAAACATGCTTATTCAAGCGAATTCACTTAATACAAGAAAGAAAACATGTGACAAAGTATGAAACACTAACAATACGGGAATAATATATACAGTAACTGAGGTGCGAAAGAAACAATGATACATATAGAAAAAACAAAACATAAGCTTAATTTTGAAAATGCGAAGGTAATGAACACAGCCCTAAGAATTTGACATACAGACCTTCCAAACAGGTTCAACTGCTGAGCTTCTAGAAGGCTCCAGGTTGAGATTCAACATGCGCTTCAGCGCAGCTGTGAAGAGAAGAGACCATGGGCAAAATAAGAGATGGAATTTCTCATAATTCAGTCCTTCATTTAACACATACAGTACATGTATACAATAGAAGTCGCATAACTGCACATCCCATTTGTGAGCTTATTTCGTGCAATCATCCAGATGGTGCAACAAAGTGAAGTAGCCCAGCTGGACTGCATCATGACAGGTGGAGGCCGAGAGGTGGGGTGGGAAGTCAGAAAGATTGACAGAAAGAAAAAACGACAAAATTATTAACTTCAGTTAAACAATTTGAGGACATGTAACAAAGCTGTACGTAAAGGCGCCAGTGTTTTCATTACTGCAGCAATATGTGACTATAGCCCTGTCACGAACTTAAAACCACCGACAATACTCCATTTCATCCTGAACACGAAATCAATCCTCACAAACTTATATGCATTTACACAAATTACAGTCTCTACTACTGTACATTAACGACCTCCCCAGCTCTGTAGATTCACACGTTCGATTATTTGCCGACGATTTTTTGCTTGATTTATCAAACTATCAGCAAGCCTTTTGACGCTCAAGGTTTACAGTCTAATCTCGATGTGCTAACAGAATGGCAAAATCTTTGGCTTATGTTTTCAACCCCTCTAAATGTCACATCCTCCATATCACCTGTAAAAGGTACCCCACCCTAACCCAGTACTCCCTCTGTGGAGAAGCCCTTACTAGTACCGGTGTTAAGTCCCACCCCTATGTTGGAGTACAACTGTCCAACTATTTGTGGCGGGACAACCATATCAACCACTAACAAAGCTGGTGGGGTCCTAGGGGCCATTCGGCGCAATTTGACCCACTGTCCATCTAAGGTCAAGGCCACTTGGTACAAAGCGCTGTTGCGGCACTACTTTGAATATAGTGCCATCATCTGGGACCCGAACAAAACAAAAGGGATACAGGGGGTGGAGGACCTCCAGCACAGGGCTACCCGTGTGACCCTTAAATGACTTCCGGCGGACTATAGCAGTGTGACACAAATGCTCAACGACCTACAGTGGCCCCTTCTCTCCAAAAGGAGGAGGAACGCCCGCCTCACCTTTTTCTACAAACTAGTTAACAATCATATTAATATAAACACTGACACTGTGACAGTCAACTTAAACCAGCCCAGGGGCGCACACAGGGGAGCCACCATCTCAAATTTCGAACCATCAATGCTAGAACAGACACATACAAATATTCATATTTCCCCCATTCCATTCCCCGGTGGAATGCCCTGCCTGGCACGGTTGTGACAGCTCCTACCAGAAGAAGAAGAAGAAGTCTTACCATGCCTGGCTGGAGGCCTGCCCGCCTTAGCCCAGGACCTCAACTCCCCCCCTCCCTACTTTGCCCCTGATGGGGCCATATGGGGGTAATAATGATGATGATGATTTTCCCCATTTTCATGTGAATTTTCTGTATTTCGGTGGTGTATTTTCGTAAATACACGGACCCCATCAAAAATCGGGTAACACAAACAGACAGACAGACCCAAAACAATACAACGTTATACAATGGAGATAAAAATGTTAAAAGGTTTTGACGACATTGCTATTCCTGATAAAGAGGGTATCACCTTAGGCCACACAAGGTAGCAGAACACAGTTTTTCGCCTATGGGGGTTTCTATAGTTAAGAACCTCAAAGTGACTGACATCGACACCGAAAAAAATACAGTACTCTAACCTCTCAAATAGAAGTACCCCCTGGAATAGAAGTACCCCCCGGACAAATCTTCAAAATGTAATATAAGTACCCCCCGGAATAAAAGTACCCCCCGGAAAATTTCAAAAATCGACAGTCGAGGCTAGGTAAACTGTGTCCATACATGTACAACTGTCACTGTCAGAGGGAAATAAGATAATAAGCAGGTAGGTAACTTATATTTAGTCAATTATGCCATACCTATTAAGTATATAGATATTGAACAGAATAACTGTCCATAGCTTGTTCAAATCATGATGATCTTCCTCGCCTCTTCGTAAAATATAATAGTAATATTGAAAAATTGGGCATAGGTTCCCCGCTATGACCCCTAACCGGGGGCCACGGTGCTTTCAAATTCAACAAGTGAAAATGTACATGATACATGCTTTTTCTACTTGGAACTTGAAGCAAGTGATCAAAGAAAATTGTTATATCATTTTATTATGACTGACAATCAGTGACATATAACAAAGTACTTAAGTTAAATGTACCTGATCATATTTTCTAAAGACATCAACCACAAAAAAACACAAATATGAACACAGTCCTTCCACAAAAGAAATATGTCTAAACTTTTGCTCCATAGCGTCGAAAACAAAGTGAGACGCTCGGATTTCGAGTTCCCGCGGTAAATCCCACAATATTGAACAGAGATCGACTGTAAAAGTAGCTCAACGTCACAGACCGCACATACTAAGAAGTTACCCATTACGTGTTGACACTAGAAACCCGCGATGAACCGCCTAAATTGGGAAAATCTTACGATTATTTAAAAAAATGAACCCTCTGAAAATAAATATGGCCTTGTGTGTCTATCGTTGCCCAAAAAAATATAATATTTCCATGCGTTTACGGTATCATTTTAAAGATCGGTATCCGCACCACGCAATATGCTGCTAGTTTTACTGTCGCAATGCCTGAGAGTGGCGGCCATGTTTCGCGATTTCGCGCTGTTGTTTACCGAATCATATCGGACATATTTCTGCCGTTTTAGAGATTTTGTGGCCTCAAAACACATATTACAAGGGAAGTTAAGTTATGATTGTTGTTTTAACGTGTTACATGTCTTCTGCGAACAAATAATTCTTCCGCCGCGCTGCCGATACTACGGATATAGTGGTCAGGAAATTATTATTCCCCGTGCAGGTGTGCGCCCTACTCCACACGTTTTTGATCAGCGTGCTTTGGTTTACGATATAAACAGAGACTATCAAAGTTATTTATATGAAAATTGTATTTTAAAATGTCAATGTCGCGTCTTTTTTTCCAGTTTACTTTGTAGCGTCATAGCGATATCGACCGATATGTTACGAGTGCCGCCAGGATACTTTTCACAAGGCCGTCAAAGCAGCGAGAAAATCAACGCCGGTAGGCCGAAAAATAGCGAATTACGAGCAAAAATACCGGGGAAATATGGGCAGATAAACCTTAACTTACGATTTTAGAGGGATTCCTGGTTTGCAAAGCCTCAATTTTTCAAAAAATAATAAACGTACCGTCTAGAATAAGAACGTACCGGGTGGAACTATAGGCGAAAAAAAATAAACGTACCGGTACGTTTATTTGAGAGGTGAGAGTAGGGTACCCTACAAAATCACGAAAAAAGAATATGTTGGAGTCGAGGGTACAAGCCACAAAATAACTGAAAACAAAAAAAAGTTATGGTTTTTTAACGTTTTGACGCCCTCTTTTAAATGGGGTCATGCGGGGTCATACGGAACTGCAGGCCGACTCGCCAGGCAAGCAGCTGCAAAGGTCACGCGCATTTATACGCCGAATTGAAAAACTTCACAATTTTATTCATGCCATCTGAAAGCCGACTTGTTATACTACCATTTAGTGAAGTTCGTGCCTCGCTGGCACTCACCTTGAGGTTTTTACAAACGGTCAAACATTTCGGCCGCACTATTTTCTTACCCCTACGTCACAGACTCCGGGGGTCGCGGCGAAATACTGTGTGCTCATACCACAACAAACATTATGGGCCGTTCCAAAAAAAAAATGTACCCGCCCCCGGTTGACGACAAAGGACAGGATTCTAGGATATAGGGGGGTCGAAGTAGTCAGGATTCCAGGATAAAGGGGGTCGAAGTCATTGGGATTCTAGTATAAAGGGGGTTGAAGTCGTCGGGATTCAGGATTATGGGGGTTGAAGTAGTCGGGATTCCGGGACAAAGGTGGTTGAAGCAGAAAATTGTGTCGACAACCCCCCCTCCATTTGGGGGGGGGGGGGGGGGGGGCAGCCCAATTACTAGTACTTCACGGAGGCTTGTGTCTTACTGTAGTAGTTTGAAGCTGTACAGGGTGGAACAAAGGGCAACCTGTGCCGACAGTTCCATAAATTTCCTTCTTAACGATATTCCTACCCGGCTGTATGCCGATGTCATAGTCTTGTAGAATACGCAACATTTTTCACAAAATACAGACAGCATATTATTATCGAAAGCAAGTTAACGTTACACATCAAGCCACAATCAACGGCATTTCTTCTTGTTAAAATAGTTTACAATTGCTTAGAAATCGATCCTAAATATTTACAGACATCTCGCTCTTATCACAATGCTCGAAATCTTTTTAGAAATCAGTTTCGGGGCCGAATTTCTTGTTTTCTAGACCCACCTGTCTGTTTTTCTCGTATGGAAGCCGCCATGATGGTTTACCTCAGTGCGCATGTGTGGGACGCGTGGCACGAATGACGTTTTCACTAAATCTTCAAGCAGATGTTGGGACGGAAGGTCGTGACGTTTTCTGATGGTCGGATTCTCTAACATGTCTAATGATCTGTAATACTGTACAGTACACCATCAGAAATGCCTTTCTTCTAGCAGAGTTGCGCCGTTATAAGTAGAATTGGTTTGGATTCCAGGCTAGCGCATTTCCGTAGAACAGTTAGCGGACTAATGTTCTTCTATTTAATTGTCAAAAGACTTAATTACCTTCGTCGAGAAGGTTATGTTTTGCACAGCGTTTCTGTGTGTGTCCTTCTGTGTACACCATAACTCAAGAATGCCTGGATGGAATCATTGGAATGTCTTGATAACGTTACTTCGTATTTTGGTAAAGGAACGACGGATTTCCATGATATTTACTATGCAGGTAGCTTTAGATACCAGTCATTTCAGCCAGGTAACGTTAGGTAGTCCCTTATCCTTTTTTAGGCCGTAGGGGCAGTGTATTGTTAATCATCTGCTGTGTCTAAGGCAGAGCCCACCCCTCTCCTTCCATCACCTTTTACCTCCCCAGCCGAAGTGGGGTACCCATTTTTACACCTGGGTCCTGACCAGTGCGATGGCTGGCCCCAACATATGCATCTGGTGTACATATCATGGCCAACCCATCTCAACTGTCATGTCCAGCCCGCCTTACGCGACGACGGTAAAAAAGTCGCCCGACTGTTGTCCGAGATTGTCCGAGACCTCTCCGGCGACGGTTTTTAGGATGTATACAGGATCAAGTTAGTAGCGGAATTCAATCCCTGGTTTATATCAGATGTTTAGAGAGATAGGAAAATGGTTCTAATAAGTTTGGATGGCAAGGTTCTTTATTCATTAATGGGAGCCCTTTTCCGTACAGCGTAATCAACCGTTTTAATTCCACGTAAAGCTTAGCTGACCACTTCAATTCAATGTAGAGCGTAATTTGAGTATTTTGTGAAGAGCGAAATTGGCCGCTTTAATTCTGCGTAATGCGTTGCAGCTCCCCGGAATCAAGCGTAAAATGTAATTGATGAAGTGTTCGTAAGTCGTAGTCAAACTTGTCCAACCTTGCTCCAAGTCACAAAAAAGTGTCATGTCCGCAGTCTTTTTCGCCATCCTCCCGCTTCGTCATAATACATGTATATAACATAAGGTCGTTCCCAAAACCTTGTACAAGAGCATTGACCGCCTGGCAATCTTGCACAGATGGCCACAAGTGGAGATTATTTGCAAGACCCTGTCGGAAATGGTTTAAATTTTGGTTAACATTGTTGTCGGGCTTTATACATGTAGTTACTGGACAGTTTAATATGCCCCTTGATTTCAGTAATGTTCCTTTATTCAGAGTGAGGTCGCCGAACTTGGGAACGTCCCTCGCATGATCTTTGGAGAAAGGGTGACCTTAAAACCTCACCACTATTAAACGGAGGTCATAAGATGGGGTGATGTGTGTGATATTTACTTACCTTCAATGATCTGGTACACCAGATGGGCATGTCGACTACTTACTAATCTACGTAGATAACCTGACATGAGAGCACATGCGCAATCCAAAGGTCAATTTTGGACCGATATCAACTATCTTCTCAATCTTCAACATTTGCCAAGCTTTATCTAATCTACGCAAATAACTTAGCATAAGATAGGGAGTAGAAATATCTGTACTGATCGTTGTGCATCTTTGCTTTTGTGTTATTTGCATCTTTAGTGGCTTACAACTGCTTTTGTTCAATATTACCCACCGCAACTCCTCTCGACTATTTATTTGGAGTGAGACTCTTTAAGGCAACGGCACTGCAATATTTGGAAAATAGGAGCTTTCTTGCCATTTGTACAGTCTGCTTATCGGCAAATTTCATCAACATATTTTAGATATATGTAGCAATTTTATTTTGTAGACAAGGATATCTAATTTGAAAGACATTCGTATATCATTTATTTCTTGGTGTGATCAAACCGCACCAAAACACTACACAAAAGCGGGCAAGACAACCTAACTGCACCGTGCACATGTGCATTGACCAATAGGAAAGGAAGTCGCCCCCCCCCCCCCCCCCGAACTGTAAGATTTAAAAAGCATCAGAAGAGGAACGTATCGTGTGACTTGCGGCGTAATGCGCACAGTACTTTTTTCGAGGAATACAACTGGATCACATTTCGATATCGCACACCGTAGATTCATAATTGCTTTTCATCTTTTGGTGGATTTTGGCCAGCGTTTTGACCGGGTGTGGACTGCAAAATATCAAGAGACGTTTTCTGAACAAGAAGAATACAAATGACTATTTTAGTATTTCTGGATGAGTCGGTCTTCCCAAAGTTGATAAAACTTTACGGTCCATTTAACACATAACTTTGTGAAATCCTGTGCTTAGACCTCAATGACAACGATGTAGTAATGCTAGGTCACATGTACGTGTGTATCACAGCTGTGGGCTTCTAAGGAGGTTTAAATCTCTCTTTTTTTCAGTTATCGGGTTATCGGACAGGTCATGTCAATATTTGCGGATGACGTGACGGACGAACGTATCTTCTATTTTTGAAGAGGTATTTTGGCCACTTAAAAAACTTTTAAACAGACAAAATCTCATTATCATCAATGTTCGATGCAGCCATTGAGATGTTTCAAGTATCATCGGAAGAAAGTAGAGATTCTGAATCTTTCCTACGATAAAACAACAACAACAAGAAAACCCCGCCCCCTTTTGTCAACTCACGTGCCCTGAAGTTTTAGGAATGTGCATAGAGGTCAAGCTAAGATCATACAAACAAGTTCTAAGCAATAGTCAGAACCGACTATCACTGATTCGGGGGTGTTGAGCTATTTCTGTCAATTCCAACACATTTATAATAAAAAAAACATAAGCAGACAACATCGACTGCCGTGAAGCATGGCATGTGTGTCGTCTAATGCTACCCAATATGCATAATCAAAAACTGGTTCTATATAACGGATCTTGTCATTGTCACTTTTGACATTCAAGACGATATAATTGTCACCTCCAAACCTCATAAGTCACTAACGTTACGTTGACGCATAAGTACAGCCGCTAGGTTTTCAGTCCTCCATAATGCATTGGGATTGGGAAGCTTCCGAAATTAGCGTAGAGCGTAGAGAGGCTTCCTGAATTTATCGTAATACGTAGCAGGCCCTCCGAATTTAACTTAGAGCGTTGTCGGGACCCCCCCGCCCTTGGAGGCCCTCATTAACAAGACATACAATCACTGCTGACGTTCGGTGACCGCCTGTAACCTTCCTCATGGCAATTCAGACTGGCACTTGTCCACACTGCAGGCTAGGTGTCGCTGTTTACAATCATCCACGGATGGTTCTAAGTCTTAGACGCCTCATCTCGGTGAAAAAGCCAACAGGAGACTTTCCACAACCATTTTTATCGTCCATGTTTCACATACGGAAAACTGAGTGACTAGAATAGACACATATTGAGATTACTTTGGGGCGGGAGGGGGGGGGGAATTCTTCTTGACCTGACCTATATATCATCACTGAACCGGGACTGGAGAAACTTACGATTGGCGTGGTTTGTAATGGCAGACTTTCAGCTCTCTGACGATCTCAATACGGCAGTGTAATCAACCCCAATGCGACCACTGCTATTGCGTTGTAATAGGACAATAGATATACCAGCTCACACGCACTGTGGTGATGTTCGTCCAGCGTAGTCGATGTACACACACGATGATACATTCAACATATCACGATTTTTGGTAGACATTAAAATAGACTTTATTTACGGACTTTATTGAACAATGAAACAAACCAAGCCCCAAAGAGAGCAAATAAATCAGATTTTATTACATAAAGTGAATATCATAGCAATCAGTCATGTGCACAGCAGCCAATCAGCTTCAGTTTACATGTGATTACCTTCGCCGAGAAGGTTATGTTTTGGGTATCGTTTGTATGTGTGTATATCTGTATGTAAATGACCAGCATAAGGTATTCGTAGAGCAGAAAAGGTTAGATACATTATGTAATTCATGACTGATCGCCGTGCTGTTGCCTTGTGTGTGTCACAGCTCATCGCGTGGCCCCGTGTCCTCTCCAATAGGCCCGTGCGCCGATTCTACTCTGCGTGCAACAAGTTTCAGCGTTTCAATGTCCAACCCTCGCAGCTCTTCTGCCGTTACGTACCCCTTCTGATCCCTGTCCATGTTGGAAAATACCTCTCTTACATATTCCATGTCCGTTCTCCTAACTCCTCGTCTTCTTCTTCATCCAGCATGTTGTGGGCGTAAAGGAGCGAGAGAGTCTCAGGCGTAAACTTGTCGACTTTTTCCTCTTCCATAGTCTGTAGAAAGATGTTCCTCATCATCTCCACGTTCATGTACCCCATGTCGATGACCTTGTCTCCCTTCTTGTACGTCCACTGCAGCCTGGCGTCACTTAGTGCCGTGTATTTGTCGATGTCTATTGTGGCACAGTCTGAGTAGTTGAACTCGGGGAAGGGGTCCCACATGATGGTGGCGGCCACGCTGCGCCCGTACGACCTGACTTGGTGGAAATAACGCGAAGGAATGAAGATACAGTCTCCGGGTTGGAGGGTGGCCCAGGTCCAGGGAACTTCTGACACTTCTGGATTTTTCACGAGGTCGACTTTATCCACATTCATGTGAGTGAAACCGGATCCGGCTTTCTTGTTGTCTGCCAAGTCCAGCTTATCTGTGTACTTGTTGGGGATCATGATGAAGTCTTTCCGCCCAGATATCAGACAGTGGAGGTTGTGGTCGGCGTCATAGTGTAGAACCGACCTCGTCCCACCGGACGATAACCACAGGTTAGACTCTAGGATGCTATCCTTAAAATTCCCACAGAGTAGCGAGCGAGGTACCTGCATTTCGGCTCTCATGGGGTCGGGCAGCAAAGACACCACGTACCACTGCTTGTCGTGGTAGTTGTCTAGGAACTCGCTCAGGGGCATCCTCAGGCGGACAGGATTCATACGATCTTCGATCTTCTTCTCGATTAAGACGTCCAAGTCTCCATACTTCTCCCTGATGTACTCATCACGCTGCCAGTTGGTGACAGCAGGGGCCTTGGCGATCGCTTGTCTGTACACAAGCGGTACATAGGGGTCCCTTGCATGCTGTTCCCAGAACTCTGTCGGAGCCAGTGGCTGTGTGTACTCCTTGACGGGCCCTTCTGGTTCTCTCTGGTAGCCCAGCGGTAACAAATGGCCGACTGGGAGGTCAGAGTCGCTCGGTTGGAGGATCGGGGGAAACGGAACGTCATCGTCTCCCATGTCCTTGGCAAAAATAGCGTCCACGAACAACACGGAAGTAAAAGTCCAAAACAGCGCGGCCTTGATCGGCGACATTTTGTCAGCACAAAGTTACAGGTGGTCTGATTATAGACGTCTTGGTGGTTCGTTTTCAGACACGCACACTCACAGATCAGTGAACAGTTGGGTATTATCAGTTTCTTCCCACGTCAAAGTATGGCGCTGTTCAGATCCTGCACGCTCCCCGGGTGGGCGTTGTTAGTGTAGTTTTCCCCTGTCCTATCAATAAATAACTATCGACGAGGTTTATCGACCAATTCAACTTGCGTATGCAAACTTGTCAAAACAACTGAAGTACAGAAAAGATAATTTCAGATCGCTTTACCGTTGCAGATTGGTAACGGTGACGTCTGACACAATAGTGAGAAATGTCGTCTGTGCAATCATGTTGTAGCACCTGTTCGACAGGTTGACCTCACCTGTACATACCCATCATTCCCACTTCCGGTTCCGGTCTCAGGCGGAACAGCTACTAAGATACGGGACTCAGAATTCTCTCTCTGCAAGCTAATAATAACGTAATAAAAAGTTGTCATGTTTCCTGCCTACGATTCACCTGCATCGTAATCGGTCACCGCTGATCACGGCATGACGATGCCTGTCCGCATACCCATGATCCCTACTTCCGGTTCAGCGTCAACGTCATCTAATCTATATCGCACGCGTCGCAGGGCCATCGGAGCTGATTGTTTTTTTTTTTTTTTTTTTTATTCAAACATTTAAACAGAAATACAGAGTGACAAAAGGGGGCGCACTCAAGTGCAAGACTTATTTTGACGCTACCCCTTACATAAAAAAACATACATATTTTACAGAGAGAAATCAAGTACAAGTGAAAAGCAAAGGAAAATCACATCAGACAGAAAATAATACATTGTACTTAATATTACAAGAAAGGATAAGCGCAAGTCCAGTTTCCCACCCACTGATGAAATAGTTGGACACATTACAAAAAATGCCAGGACAACTGTGTTTTAAAAACGCTTAGTTGTAGTGATGAAGTTTTGGGTTGCTAATAGAATATTGGAGTTAACAACAGATGAATGTGAAGGACTACCACGGAGTAAAACGGAAACTTTAGCGTTGTCCGATAATGATGGGAAGTTAAGGGTGTGTCCTAAGAGCCTGGAGAGTTTGCCGAGGAGGGTTGAGCGTTGGGCATTGTACATAGGGCAGTGGAGTAAATAATGTGGTACTGTTTCGCGTTGGCACCCGCAGTTACATGCTGGGCTGTTTAGCAATCCTCGAGTAAAGAGACTGTGGTTTAGACTACAGGTGCCAATGCGAAGGCGTAATAGGTGAACACAGGAAAGGCGAGGGCCATGGCTAAAATAGTTGAGCTTAACAGGTCGTATGTTTTTTAGGAGAACAGTTCGAAATTGATAGTAGTTTAAAGAGCGAGTTGACAAATCGAGGTTGTTCCAGTGGTGCGTCGAGTACGGAACAAAGGACCTGGCAAAACGATTTGTTGAATAATTTAGAGGTTTTAAGTTCATCCTATTACGCAATTCGTATGAACATGATGAGAGGATAGGTGTGGGTGCTAGTTGAGACAGGTAGTTTCGGGTTTGACCATTTACAATTTTATGGAACAAACATAATCTATGAAGGTGTCTTCTGTCTGACAGTGTTTCCCAACCAAGTTCGTTCCTAGTTGCCAAGTAAGAAGACCCCTTGATGGCGCCTGTTACAACAAGGGCACAGTGATATTGTATGCGTTCAATTTGCTCGGCTGTTGTACCGTGCCAAATGACGTCGCCGTACTCAAGACAGGGGCGTATATATGATTTATATAAAGATTCGAGGATATGACGAGGCAGTTTGAAGTTTAGGCCGCTAAAGAGATCAATACTTTTGGATACCTTGGTTATAATGTAATTAGTGTGGGAATTCCAGGACATGTTGGAGCTCAGTATAACTCCAATATGTTTATGGATATCGACTGACTTTATCACACTGTTGTTAAGAAAGAGGGGTGGGTGAACAAGGGGATCTCTTTTGGCTGAAAAGCACATTTCTTCTGATTTTTTTGGATTTAGCTCCATGAGCCACTGGGTGGCCCAAGCATGAATTATGGACAGGTCGGCGTTTAAACAGGCAGCAGAATCAAAAGGGTTGTCTACAATTTGAAGAAGGGAGCTGTCGTCGGCAAATAGGAATGGGAGGGAAATAAGGTCATTTACAATGTCATTTATATAAACGAGAAAGAATAATGGGCCTAATGTTGACCCCTGTGGAACACCAGCGTTGGTCATGTCCCAGGCAGAAGACTGGCCGTCAATGACTACACGCTGTGACCTGTTTCTTAGATAACTGTCAATCCAATTAATGAGTGGTCCTTCTATACCATTTCTTTGTAGCTTAAAGATAAGTCCTGAATGCCACACCCTGTCGAAAGCGCGCGAAAAATCAAGAAATACTGCTCGAACGTCTTTACCTGACTCTAAAGATTTTAGTATGGTGTGTGTGAAGTACACCAGCTGGCAGACTGTGGAGTCTCCTTTAATGAAACCTGACTGAAGACGATATAAAAGATTATTACAGATCAAGTGATTGTATAGGTGTTTGTAAACTATTTTTTCGAGTACCTTGGACAGGGTGGGGAGAAGTGATATGGGACGGTAGTTGGATTTGTCTTGTGGGTCACCTTTTTTAAAAATGGGTATAACGTTTGCGTATTTCCAAATATCAGGAAATATGCCATGACAGAGTGAAAGATTAAAAACGAAAGATATTTTATCAGCAATGAAAGGCGTGATGATTTTGAGAAAATGGTTATCGATGTGGTCATACCCGTGGGCCTTGCCGGTATCCAGCTGATTGGTTGAAATAGTCAACCCAATTAGGAGCTCTATTACTTGTGCAGGGCAGGATGTGTATGGTTAAAACAATTTTAAGTAATGATCAATGAGAATATTCAAAATTTACGCCTGCATTAAAAAACACTTTTCTTGCGGTGCTTCTATCATAAATGTAATGCTCTGTATTCCTATCTGTATATATATATAGCAATGGCTTGTTTACTTGTTTTCGATAAGAGTACACCAAGAGTACACAAAGGCTCATCTCCCTACAAGTGGTTGTTTATCTTTTTGTTAGCAAAACTTTTGTAATTGTGGCATCAATGGTATGTATTAGTGTTACAGTACAAAATACGCATCAGAAATTTGCAGTATGTCCGGCAGAAATTTGTAAAACTTTTGCACAGCTTGAGTTGGTTCCGAAGAACTGTCCGCCGCGTAATGCAAAATTTTCTGGACTAGCGACCCCCGCACCGACGGTATATTTTGCACGGAAAACATCATTGCCATGCGTTTATCATGCAAAGGCCACGTGCCGCTCATGTCGGTAAAATTCACTGGAGAAAATTATTTTCTATCGTGTCAAGCAAGCGGTGGGGCAAACATTGTGACTTTATTATGATTTGTCGGTAGACTACTTTGGATATGCGTTAATATTCGTTTTTATCTCTGTTCTGCAAGTAACCCTATCACAATTCTTCATCATAGACCTCAGTACAAATACATGCTCGCACGGCGTTAAACAGGCAGAGAAAAACGTACAGAGTGAGACCATGAATTTTTCTTTTTAGAAGAGCTGATATTTTTGCGTTTCGGCGAAACGCTTTGTCCTGGCTTTTACCTTCAAGCAAGGACCAGGGAAGCTTGGTTCAACACTGTGTCGCACACAATAAGACCTTATATGGCAATACGTTCTCAAATCCTTGTATAGCCGTTGCCTTATATGGCAAGAGAGCACGAAAAGGCAGGCACGCTAGATTTGCATGTGACACAGGACGGCGACCGCATGTAACTGCTACAACTGTTCGGAAATATCATTGCATTGTGGTTTCGGACTTTGATATCCTGAAAAATGACCATATTACATCTATTCCACAAGATTGCAGAAGAAAAAAAATGATTTCGTCAAGAAAACGACCAAAAATCGGCATAAATGATACCATATAGTGAGGTTATAGCATTACGTCCAGAGGATGTAAAGACGTACCGCAGCTTGGCCGATCTGGCAACGCGAAGCACTTCTGACCCAGAAGATCCGGGTTCGTGTCCGTGCATGAATTTTTTTTTCTTTTTAGATATTGAATATCAAAAATATATATTGATATTATATTAATCTATCAATATCATATTTATGAATATCATTTTTTTCATTAATAAATAAAGAAATATTTTATATTTGTTATTTTTAAATATTCATTTAATATATACAAGGCCTTTGTCTTATGAACAGGACTTCATAGATTCCAAACCCGGCATTCGAATTTTTCTGTTCATTGTAATGGAAAATACCGTGCAGCGGCTCCTATGCGCGGTAAGATGATTCTTGCAAGACTCGCCACTAAACTTCTATCCCCGATGTAAACAGAGGCTCTTGATGTTGTTTGCAAAACAGCGATTCTTTGTTACAGTAGCAAATGCTCCATTGTTCAGTATCGACTTCATTCAGACAACACGGACGTGGAAAGTGGCGCCCCTCGGCACAAAACTATGGGAATTTTCATGAATTTTAGCAAAATTACCCAGGAAAATAAGGAAGAAATGTTGTAAATGCGGAAACCAGAATAATACGGATGAGGTAGCTGTTGATTTGTTTGACATTTGGTAGTCATTTTAGATAGAACCTTAGCTGTTATGAACTTCTATTTCACTTAATTACCATAGTGCTGATGATTCAATGGTGCTTTTTCAAATTTTATGTTTTATTGCGTGCCATGTACATAATTACATTGATAGCTTTTATAATGAGCCTATTATACATTTTACAAATAAGCACAAGTTGTAGGCCAAGACCAGCTTTTTCAAAAGCACTTAAGTTAAGTGACGTAACTTCAAAATTGCTTTCCCCAATCTGCCTTTCTCTATTAAAACAGTACTCATTTCCCAAAATGACAATTTTTCTTATAGACTGAACAGCCCTTGAGTGACTTCCTCTGGCAGATTTTACTTCAAGTAAAGGGAAAAGACAATTCACACTTATAAACGTAGCCGAAACGCCAGCTTTTTTTAAAAGCTCTTGTTTCCCATGGGTTGAACATTTGACTCTGTCCGCGCGGTTTTAAGATAAATAACGGGAGTCGCCCAAACACGTGACGTTTTTTTACGCGCTCGAACTCACTCGAGAATGGTCATGTTTTAATGAATGAGTTTTGAACACATTCATCTAAAGAACATACTTGGACAAGAAATGTATTCATACTGTTCATGGGCCCTTCACGCTCCGCGTTAGAAGCGGCAAACGCTGTGAGACGTTTTCACGAATGTACCTTCTGATTTAGTGCTACGCCAGATAGTGTGCCTAACTTATTACGCTTTGGTAATTTTGCTCTCTTCGGAAGTTGGTGATGAAGTTTGGGAAATGTAAATAAGGCTTGAAGTCTGCTATATTCTAGCTTTCTTTTGACCGGAAAATTTTGACTGTGTGCACTTCTCACGTCATGTGAGAAGGGCTATATCCAGCGCATCCCAGCTCATGTTTTCACGGGAAATAGGCTACTACGCACTGTGAGCGCGGCCCGACGTACGTCTGGCATGCGACCCGACTTACAAAATCATTACGAAAAACGACACCGCTTACATCAACAATACTCCGTCCACTTATTGGGAAATATCTTCGCCATCTCTATATTCAGTTTCCTTTTCATAGACGGTACCAATCACATGTTAGAGCATTACAAAGCTGTGCGTTGAATCACCGTCCGCCACCATCGCGGCCAAAAAAAATGGCGGGAAAACAACGTTGCCAGACGGCGGCGATGTTTACGTTGTTTTCTTTGGTCGGTTTTCTTCTCAACAAACACTTAAAGACCCAATTTTTTTGTGTTTTATGAAGTTATATTTCTTATGTGTATGATAGTTGTGTATCTGCTTGGCACAGGTCGTATATTTAGGTGCCGGGCCGTCTAGCTACGCAGTGACCCTCTACTCAGCGTTGCCATCATTATTGTCAAAATACTATTCTCGACAAAACAAGAAATAGATATATGTCCAGATATGTTTTGAATGCAAATAACAATTATGTGCAAGAACTTGGTTTATTTACCTTCTTTATGAGCATAGTCAGTGGACACAAACACGGCGTGCTTATGCATAAAAAGATAACTAAAAAATCCGTCACATGTTAGGGCGCGTCATGAGTTAGGGCAACCCCCGTTACGTTTTGAATAAATTGGACGATAATTGATTAGTTGTTTACATTCTGAAATTTGCACGATACTTGTTGGTCCATTCGCCGATGGAAGAGTCCATTATTGTATGTGGGAAACATTTGTTAAAGTTCAATTCTGGACTTGGGTGATTATGAAAAAGTCACTTTTTTGTGGATGTGGGGAGAGAAATGGGTGAAATATGTTGTATTTGCCCTCCCAAATATTGCCTTTCTAGTTCCATTTTGCAATTTGAATGTCAACACCACATAGTAAGGCTTGGCTAAATTGGCACTTTGACTTTCCATTGTTTTCTCATTAGCGAACAAAGAGCTGAAAGAATGAACTTTTTGGATCATAGGGATGACGTCATTAAATTTGATCACTCCTAATATTATTTCTTAAGAGAAAAATCAGCACTTTGGTATACATAACAAGCGATGAAAATATGTTTCCATGTGCAGAATGATAGGAGCTACAAACGTACGTTCGCACATCTTGATATCTACTTCAGTACATGTGTATTGTCTGTAGCTGAGTTAACTTGGGATGCAAATAACGTTATTGGATATAGTTCATGCAAAGTACCGCTATTTTAATAAACAATTATCACTTCGTTGTAAGGATGGATAGCCTGTGTTTACACAAGCTCTCGCTGGCGGAGGTTAATGAACCCCTCCCGGGGGCAGTTGTAGTTGGGCCGGCCGCTAGGAGCTATAGCGCGATTAAGTCAGGCTATAAGGATGGATATCATAAAACAACATTAGGCCCCAGCAAGTAAACTTTATGAATGACATCATGACATCCTTTGCAGACTCCAAATTTAGTGCGCGCTGGTGAAAAAAAAACAAGGCGGGCAAAAAACCCCATGATGCCCACATTTTCAAACTTGAATAGAATAAAGCATGTAAGAAGAATGGAAGCGATACAAGATGGTATCACAACCAACAAGTCTTTTATTCATGAATTTAATAAAACAGTAAATAGATTCCTACAACACTGGTGTCAACATTAAGATCATTATCGATTCGGTTTGTATAGCACGTCAGTAATAGAGAAAAAGGACGCAGAGACAAGGCTTCCTCTACACTGGGAACGAGAGTCTCCTGAGGCAGACTGACTGTGACTATATGATGCTGGCTCAGCTCACTTCGTCTCAACTGAAAACAAGTTCTCTCCGATATTGCTGTCCTGACTGTCTGGCTGAATTACCGTACCTCCGAAAACCCAGTCTTTTTATTCCGTCTTCAACAGAAAGACAGCTAGACAACTTTGTTACTAGTAGTAGTTAGATTCACTTCATTAAAAAAATTACTCATCGAATTAGACGTTGTTGATGAGAATGACACAGCAATAACAGGCTGATTCCATTTACAAGCTTGGTATCGGGGCTTCACTGTGTCTTCGAAGCTTCCCTTAAGTTGGTGACAAGGAGCAATCTTACTACAGCTTGCATATGATTGTACAACATATTTGCACGGCTTTTTCACAATTCCTACATGTGAAAATGCCTTTTTACGGCATTAAGGACGTTTTGGGGATAGAACTGACGGACGTTTGCGATATATTGTCCTATGATATGTTGACCATTGCCAAAGGGTAAAGTCTTGTTTTTTATTTCGAAATCAGGAGAAAATCAATGCGCGCGCTGATGTCATCCATAAAATTTACTTGTTGTGGCCTTATGCAAGATATATAGTAACCCCTGTGTCTAAAACGGTCCATATGAGCGAAAGTTTGTGTCCTATCAACTTTGACCAAACTTTATTTCGCACGAGTTTGCTCATTACCTTTGCCGAGAAGGTTATGCAGAGGGTAGCGTTTGTATGTGTGTGTGTGTGTTTGTGTGTGTGTGTGTGTGTGTGTGTGTGTGTTTGTAATTGACCAGCATAACTCAAGAAGGCTCGGATGGATTGTCTTGATATTTGGTAGGTGGGTAGGTCTTGATGAGACCTAGAAGTGAATAGATTTTGGGTCCCCTAGCGGCTTGTTATGGTACTGCAGCAGAACTTCCTGTTTTGATATCTCGTGGTCTGGACATGCTATGAACTGATTTTTGAGTGGTAGATAGCACATTGGACAGAGAGTAAGTGCTATAGGTTTGGGCCCCCTAGCAGCTCTTTACCTTCGCCGAGAAGGTTATGCAGAGGGTAGCGTTTGTGTGTTAATGTGTTTGTGTGTGTGTGTAACAAACAGCATAACTCAAGAAGGCTTAGATGGAATGTTTTGATATTTGGTAGGTGGGTTGGTCTTGATGAGACATGGAAATGATTAGATTTTGGGTCCCCTAGCGTCTTCTTACGGTACTGCAGCAGAACTTCCTGTTTTGATATCTCGTGGTCTGGACATGCTATGAACTGATTTTTGAGTGGTAGATAGGTCTTTGGACAGAGAGTAAGTGGTATAGGTTTTGGCCCCCTAGCGGCTTTTTTGGAACTGCAGGATTAGGTTTTGCTTCAGACTTTGAAAGGGAATAACTCAAGAAGGGCTTGATGGATGGTCATAATTTTTGGTAAGTAGATAACTTGAGTGATGATGTACATGATTAGATACTTATTATGCAAATCAGCATGCAATTTGCATAATTAACGAGGAAAGTTTATACAGCCGCCAAATTCCATGATAGGACTCTCAAACATGTGACTGAGGAAGAGAGAAATATCAATAGATATCAACTATGCAAATGAGGACCTCATTTGCATAATAAATGAGAAAATACTATAACTCAAGATGGGCTTGATGGATGTGCATGATTTTTGGTATGTAGATAGCTTATGTGATACTTTGTATGATTGGACGATAATTATGCAAATCAGATTCTAATTTGCATAATTAATGAGACAATTTAAAAAAACGCTGTGTACCATGATATGACTATTCAAATATGTGACATTTGTAACTGAGGAAGAGAGGAAGTTTGATAGATAGAAAATATGCAATTGTAGGCCTAATTTGCATAATTAATGAGAAACTACTAGAATTCCGTACAGGTAAATGATGGCAATTTCATACTTGTGGCATTTGGAAGTTATGTGAATGTGAACATCGTTGAATCAAATTATGCTAATAAGGACCTAATATGCATAATGGATTACATATGTTTGCATAACCTTTTTAAGGTCATACTTTGGACAACTTCTGTTATTTTGGTGAAGACGATCATTTATTCATTCATTCATTTATTCTTTGACTCAGGCCCA
Source organism: Branchiostoma lanceolatum (assembly GCF_035083965.1). Lineage (NCBI taxonomy): Eukaryota > Metazoa > Chordata > Leptocardii > Amphioxiformes > Branchiostomatidae > Branchiostoma > Branchiostoma lanceolatum. Next base: position 3,589,798 of record NC_089725.1, read on the forward strand.
GGGCCCATATTAAAAAAGGAACAACAGAGACAATACACAAACATCTACATATAACAACAACGACAAAAATATTGCATCAAGTAGTGTAGAAACGAGATGGCGGTAGGACTAGTCGACAATAGTAGGACCAATGCCCGCTAAGTGAAAAAATCTCAGAATTCAATAGCCGTTGGATTATACCGTTGCTAGACGCAAGGAGACACGTCACAAATGAGTGGGCCAACTTACGCCGCCTGGCGCCGAAAGTATCAACTCGACAGCTCGAGAAGAGTAAAGAGTTACTAGTACTCCTAGGCTGAGACATTAACATCTTAAAAGCGTCATGGTAAGCCACCCGGAGTCTCTGCATTGCACCGGCACTGTGTTTTGTCCAAAGTTGTGCGCAGTACATGGCAGAACACTGTGATATAAAAAGGATGCGCTTCACCTCTGCTGAGCATAGGTAGAATTTGCGTGAGAGAGAATTTGCTTTAGCGTAGAGCTGTCTAGTTATTTTTCGAATTGAGTAGACTTGATTATTTAACACATTTATTTAGTTAGTATTAGTAAAACATGCCATAACACGAAGTAAGTAAGAAAGTTGTGCTAGTGATTTTTTGTAAGAGTAACTCTCAGTAATCACTAGTAATAAATTTTTAAATCCCTTACTAGTGATTTAATGAGATAGCATGCCTCTAACTCATAAAATCAATAGTAAGAGATTATCTAAATCCCTTACTAGTGATTTAATGAGCTAGCATGCCTCTAACTCATAAAATCACTAGTAAGGAATCATTTAAATCTCTTACTAGTGATTAAATGAGCTAGCATGCCTCTAACTCATAAAATCACTAGTAAGAGATTATTCAAAACCCTTTCTAGTGATTCAATGAGCTAGCATGCCTCTAACTCATAAAATCACTAGTAAAGGAATAATTAAATCCCTTACTAGTGATTTAATGAGCTAGCATGCCTCTAACTCATAAAATCACTAGTAAGAGGTTATTTAAATCCCTTACTAGTGATTTAATGAGCTAGCATGCCTCTAACTCATAAAATCACTAGTAAGGAATCATTCAAATCCATTACTAGTGATTCAATGAGCTAGCATGCCTCTAACTCATAAAATCACTAGTAAGAGGTTATTTAAATCCCTTTCTAGTGATTCAATGAGCTAGCATGCCTCTAACTCATAAAATCACTAGTAAAGGAATAATTAAATCCCTTACTAGTGATTTAATGAGCTAGCATGCCTCTTACTCATAAAATCACTAGTAAGGAATCATTTAAATCCCTTACTAGTGATTTAATGAGCTAGCATGCCTCTAACTTATTAAATCACTAGTAAGGAATCATGTAAATCCCTTACTAGTGATTCAGTGAGCTAGCATGCCTCTAACTCATTAAATCACTAGTAAGGAATCATTTAAATCCATTACTAGTGATTTAATGAGCTAGCATGCTTCTAACTCATAAAATCACTAGTAAGAGATTTTTCAATTCTCTTATAGTGATTTAATGTGCTAAACCCTGTGCGGCTGGGCCAGCTGAAAGTATTACACGGTCGTCGTCGCCACGGACCAGATTCAATTACACCTCACAGCCCTGAGCTGCCATATGGGCCTCATGTGTTACCATTGGTACGCACGAGAGGAGACCCAAACGTGTCCATCACGTAAGTCTGGGAATGTACTAACGATACGGTTATCTATTACCAAGGAGCCATATCGCTGCTAGTCAAAGCATAATCTGAACAAGTGCAGCTTAGTAACACTCTTTCCACGTTTCTCTCTTTTTCCACTGGTAAGTAACAGAAAGAGGACGTTTTGAGGCGGTTTCAAAGATTCTGTTATAGTGATTTAATGAGTTAGAGGCATGCTAGCTCATTTAATCACTAGTAAGGGTTTTAAAGATTCTGTTATAGTGATTTAATGAGTTAGAGGCATGCTAGCTCATTTAATCACTAGTAAGGGTTTTAAAGATTCTGTTATAGTGATTTAATGAGTTAGAGGCATGCTAGCTCATTAAATCACTAGTAAGGGTTTTAAAGATTCTGTTATAGTGATTTTATGAGTTAGAGGCATGCTAGCTCATTAAATCACTAGTAAGGGTTTTAAAGATTCTGTTATAGTGATTTAATGAGTTAGAGGCATGCTAGCTCATTAAATCACTAGTAAGGGTTTTAAAGATTCTGTTATAGTGATTTAATGAGTTAGAGGCATGCTAGCTCATTAAATCACTAGTAAGGGTTTTAAAGATTCTGTTATAGTGATTTAATGAGTTAGAGGCATGCTAGCTCATTTAAACACTAGTAAGGGTTTTAAAGATTCTGTTATAGTGATTGAATGAGTTAGAGGCATGCTAGCTCATTAAATCACTAGTAAGGGTTTTAAAGATTCTGTTATAGTGATTGAATGAGTTAAAGGCATGCTAGCTCATTAAATCACTAGTAAGGGTTTTAAAGATTCTGTTATAGTGATTTAATGAGTTGGAGGCATGCTAGCTCATTTAATCACTAGTAAGGGATTTAAAGATTCTGTTATAGTGATTTAATGAGTTAAAGGCATGCTAGCTCATTAAATCACTAGTAAGGGATTTAATATTCTTTCTAGTAATTTAATGAGTTGGGATGCGCTGCCAATTGTTAACACAGGTAAATGCGGTTGACACGTGAATTGACTGAAATACTTTTCTGAACTAAATAAATGTGCTAAATAGCTAGAGCTGAATTGAGTCGTCGTCAGAAAGGTTGGGGGTAATTTGGAAACCCAAGTATGTGGCCGAGGGAACGTAGGCCAGAAGAGTTCCGTATAACTCAACTGAGGGTGGCGCACCATTCAAACGTAGGCGGGGGCATGGAAAATACATACAATTGGTTTTCTTATCACAAAATATGACATCATTATCAGCACCAAATGCCTCACATATACAAATTAACTTTTGTAAGGCTTTCGCTGAAGGACAGATAAGGCATATATCATCTGCATACATTAAGTGATTTACGGAAACATTGCCAATAAAACAGCCCACTTTGACATTGTTTAACTGGTCGCTGAGATCAGCCATATATATGTTGAACAAAATTGGAGACAATATGCTCCCCTGGGGAACACCGTTGCTGGAGCTGAAGCTATCAGACACGGTAGTCCCCCAGCGCACTCTGAAGGACAGCATATGGAACCAACATACGATGATACGTACTAAATATACAGGCACTCCTCTATTGAGCAGTTTGTTAAACAATGTATAGTGGTTAACACGATCGAAGGCTTTCGAAGCGTCAAGGAAACATACAAAGACTGGGGAGCCTCGACATTTAAAGTAAGAGATAACCTCTTTAAGGGCGAAGATGCACATATCCGTCCCGTGATGCTGTTTGAAGCCAAACTGGTTCGCCGGAGTAGATAAATAGCTCTCCATACGATCAAGAAGAATAGATTCAAACAGTTTAAACAGGGGACTGGAAATAGCAATCGGCCGGTAGTTGTTTTTGATTGAGGGGTTTAGATTTTGTTTTTTGATTAACGGGACAAGAACAACATTAAGCAGGACTGGGGGGATGTGGCCGTGAAGCAACATGGCTGAGAATAACAGGGAGAGTAACGTGATCAGTCGAGGCCCCGCGTTCTTCAGGTGTTCAGCTGACAAACCATCTACGTCACAGGACTTCCCATTAGGGAGCATGTTACATATTTCAGATACAGGTGTAAACATACCAGGGTCATAACTAACGCCCGCTTTGATAGTGTCGTCTACGTAGGACTTACAGGTACTGGCATTGACAGAGTTAAATAGAGAGCTGTAGTGTTGCCTCCACATATTGACAATGCTAGCGGCACCGCTGTGACCATCCACATTACAAGGAAGGTTGGACCTGGGACCATTTTGGGAACGTAAGGCGGACCAAAAGCCCGTCTGCCCCCCCCCCCTTCTGTAGACTAGAGGCCAGTGCACAGGGAAACGACCTACCGACAATAGATTTCGGCCATTTTATGCAAATTAGCGATTTTGCGACAGACCGGAAAATGGCGTCCCATTTGGCCCATTCAAACTTCCCACCAAACTGGAATTAGTAGAATAAGTTCTCTTCGTGGTACGCATTTAGAATTTATATCAAATTGTAGGTAGATTTGTCATAAACATGATGGCGAAAACCGCACGGGGGTACCATTGAGAGGTAAGCTCAGACACGTCCGAAGAGTTGTAATACATTTAGATATGAAGTTCCGATGTGACCTCGCGACCTCGTGTGATTTTGCGACAAAAAGCAAAATTACGGCCGGAAGCTGCCGGGGAGCTTACTTTAAGATGGAAATTTCACATATATATTTAAATATATATTATTGTGAGCTGCCGCGAGCAAATGTGACATAGGCGCTATTGTTAATGTTTCCCTGTGCAGTGCATCTGCCCTGTGTTTAGTGGCAGAGCGTTGGCACTCTCTTAGAGAAAGCTTAAATTTAGCCCTAGTTGTTCTCATTAAGTTCCAAATGGCCCGTACCTCGGTCGATTGTTATCGCACCATAAAAAGCAAGCATCTCGAGCTGCGGTATGGTATTCTTTAACAATAGAATTCCAACCAGGGATCACATGGGGAGTTGTGCCGCTCCGTGACGGAAAGAGAGGTAGAAGCCGCACTTTTAAGGGCAGCGACTATCTCAGAGGTGAATTTATCAAGATCAGATCTATGTTCAATGTTATTACAATTAGGATTTTGGCACAAAAGTGCATTATAAGGCAGATTTATAGCGGATAACAGGCAGTCGGTGCAGGTCCTGAACCGCGCAAGGTCGTCGGGGGTTGCACGTTCCCACCTAATCCTGTTAGGTGGAGGAATTCCAGGATCAGCTGTGTTTGTAAACACAGCTGGTGCCGACTCCCAGGCAAATGAGACCCAGAGAGGGAAATGGTCGGATGATACGAAGTCGTATAATACTCACATTTCTGTGCTATCATGCATTGTGTCAGTACACAGACAATGATCTAGCCAGGATGTTGTGCTGTGGGCATCGCTTACATACGTAAATGTTTTTTCAGAGAGCAATGCGATGTCGCTCAATATGAGGTTACAATCATGGCAGAAGGTTTGTAATAGGGGAGCAAATATGCCATTGGGGCGGGTATTAAGGTCGCCCAAAATACAGACATTTGCCGTATTGGCCTCTTGAATAATCGATTCTATTTTTCCTAATTTGTCCAAGTAGAAGTCAATATTATTGTAACATTCCGTAGGCATATATACACATAACAGAAGTAAATCACTATTATTTACACTATTGACAATCTTAACAGCTAGGAGTCTGTCATCTTCACACACAACACTCACATTGAAAGTTTTGCGGCACAAAACTGCGACACCGACATAAGGACGCCCGCGCAATAGGCCCCCATAGGCGAGGTGCCGTGCGCGATAAAGTCACTGTTCAAACCAGCAAGGAAATTCAAGTCATCCGGCGTTAGCCAGTGTTCCTGGAGGAGGACAAAGTCAGAGACGTTACACAAGTCCTTAACAGCTTCGGTGGGGTTCTTGACAGAACGACAATTGAAAGATGACACCCTCAATGATTTCAGGTCGCTATCCGTGTTGCATGTGGCCGTCATTGTTCTGGTCTGAAGGAGGGACGTTTGCTGTGAAACCGTCTGACCAGGACGCCACAGTGCCAAAAGGATGGTGACAGAACTTCCTCAGTAGCATCAGTGTCCACGGATACGTGGAAAGAAGTGTAGGAGTCAAACTTCGTGGGAAGGCTCGAACAGGACAACGTCCAGTCTTGCGACAAGTTGTCGCGCAGGTACTGTTCGACATCTTTGGGCTCAATGTCGGGTCCCAGACCCGTTACAAAGACCTCGGCCTGGCCTTGGCCGTCAACAGGGTAGAGGGCTTGTTGCCCGTGCCGACTATAGCGTGTTTTTTTCGTTTGACTACACTAAATCCATCCGTGTCAGGAGCCGTAGTGACGCTAGATCTGCGGCGTCGACGAGGCGAGTGGGACACCGGGGCGAGAGACTTGGGCTTTGTATTACCACCTTGACCTTGGGCGTGCACTTGGACAGGTCCTTGGGATTTCTTCGTCGCCAAGGGATGCCCGGTCTGTTGAGGGTAGTTGTCAGACACCACGTCGGCGAAGGTGGCATTACGTGGCGTCGGCACAGTTTGTGATGCCGACAACCTCATGTTCTTAAGGTCGGCGATTTCTCGGCGAAGGGTTGCAAGTTCTGTCTGCACTTTCATATTGTCAATGGTAGAGGCCCTGACGACTTTCATTTCCTGACGCATTAGCTGAACCTCCTGAAGACACAATGTGAAGTCCGTGTGTTCCAGCGTTACAACAGGAAGTCCGAGGGATGCAGACGCAAATGTAGGAAGCGTCAACGGGTCAGCGGAATGAAGAGAACCCGGTTAGGTTAAAATCATTTGGCGAAGGTATGGGGTCGTGGAACTCTAGTTTGGAACTGCAGGAGCAGGTTTTGCTTCATACTTTGAAAGCGAAATAACTCAAGGAGGGCTTGATGGATGGTCATGACTTTTGGTAAGTAGATGGCTAGAGTGATGATGGACATGATTAGATACTTATTATGCAAATCAGTATCTAATTTGCATGATTAATGAGGAATGTTTATACATCCGCCAAATTCCATGATAGGATTCTCAAACTTGTGACATATGTAACTGAGGAAGAGAAAAATTTCATAAATATTAACTATGCAAATGAAGACCTCATTTGCATAATTAATGAGAAAATACTCAAGATGGGCTTGATGGATGGTTATATTTTTTAATGTGTAGATAGCTTACGTTATGCTTTGTATGATTAAACGATAATTATGCAAGTCAGATTCTAATTTGCATAATTAATGAGACAATTTAAAGAACCCGATGTGTTCCATGATATGGCTACATTCAAATATAGGACATTTGTAACTGAGGAAGAGAGGAATGTTGATAGAAAAAATGCAAATTTGCATAACTAATGAGAAACTACTGTAAATATACATACTGGTAAATGACGGCAACTTCATGTTTATGGTATTTGGAAGTTATGTGAACGTGAACAACGTGGAATCGATTAATGCTAATTTAGCCTCATTTGCATAATTGGTGATAAATGTTAGCATAACCTTTGTCAAGCTCATACTTTGGACAACTTCTCTTATTTTGGTGAAGACGATCAACTGGTATGATTTGTAATTGATGAGAAACACTCCTAATAAATCAGTCATAAAGATTAAAATCATTTGGCGAAGGTATGAGATCGTGGAACTCTAGTTTGAATTGTTGTTCAGGCCACGCTGATTTGATTATATGGATCATATAGCGGCGCGCGCATCAATTTTCAATCGTTTCCGTTTAAGAAAATGTTTCCGACCATGCTGTAAATCGTACAAGGATGCTGCAAAATGAGCAAATATATGCCTAAAATTGCAACAAGATATCGGAAAAACGGATACTGATGTCATGCAAATGCCCCTTCTCCTATCGTAAAACGTGCTGATTTTGTTGTAGATTAATCCTTACACAAAATGTATTTTGATGATTATGCAACTGAATTACCCATTTTTGGCGACGCCTCAGGGGCGAGCCAAATGATATAGTATTGTGTGCAGATTGCAACTATTCTAGGAATTGTACAGGCATGTGTCCATAGGCATATTAAGACAATAAGAATGTTAGGAATGTTAGTCAGACAGAAAGCCTCCCTCGGGACATTCCTCCTAGATAACCTAGACAGGAAGCTACATCTGTCTACCAGATGTGCCAGGCTTATGTATACATGACCCATTTAAGACCTCAGCTCTGCAGTAATATTGCTCTTTTCTAAAACAACGTGTGTCTGTTACAATGTTTTTAGACGCCCTAATGCTGGTCCTTACAACTGTAAGACTTAATGTCTTTCTTCGGGGAACAGGTCATAACTGCATCAACTCTGTACTGATAACGATTGTGCACACGCTGCTTCAGTTACCTATACAAGCAGATTAATTAATAAAGGGCATTAACCTCATTCATGACATTGGGAACATGTCCAAGCCAGATCGATCAATGAAAAATTTCACTGTCGCAAGGAAATTTAGCAAGCCAGTAGTACTAGTACTAGATGATTATCCTGCTGATAAGATGCCACTTTCTTGCTGATATAATCCTGTACACTTCCAAGAACACATGGGACACATTTTTACACAACAACATTTCTGGATTAAGATTCCCAGGCTGGCATTTCATTAGGGCTCCAGGAATTACTGGCAAATTCCTTTATGACTGGTGTTCCTGGTATTCCAGTGGGACTCGAATTCCATCCTGGCATTCCATCCTGGGATTCCATCCTGGCATTCCATCCTGGGATTCCATCCTGGCATTCCATCCTGGGATTCCATCCTGGCATTCCATCCTGGGATTCCATCCTGGCATTCCATCCTGGGATTCCATCCTGGCATTCCATCCTGGCATTCCATCCTTAGCTAACATCCCTGGCCATTCACGCTCTAGAGGACTTAGTTCTATAGTTCAGGGAACATAAGTGTACAGTTATGCTGTGTCTGTTGGTAAGTGGACTATGATGTTAAAATTTGTGTAGATTTGGCTTAACATGTTGTTCATGTAAACAGCAGTCCTATCAGAGTAGAATAGTCATTTTGTATGGTGGGACCCGGTCCATGGGCTGTTTTCAGTTGTCATGATCAGGCTGTGATGAAATCGATGTTCGTTCTGGCAATGGGGTGTGTCTGGCAGAATCTAGTGGAACTGTCGCTGTCTGTGTGTGTGCGTGTCTGTGTGTGTGTGTGTGTGTGTCTATGTGTGTGTGTATTTTGGCGACGCCTCAGGGGCGAGCCAAATTTTTACTATATTGTGTGCAGATTGCAAGAATTCTAGGAATTGTACAGGAATGTGAAAGTCAATGGGATGATAACTCAAGAATGCCTGGATGTATTGTCTTCATATTTTGTAGGTGGGTAGGTCTGTAAGAGACCTTGTAATGATTGGATTTTGGGCCCCCTAGCGACTTTCTATGGTACTGCAGGGGAACTTTCCCTTTTCAAATCTCGTCTTCTGAACATGCTATAGTCATGATTTTTAAGTGGTGGATAGCTCTTTGTTAGGAAAATATGTCCTGTAGATTTGGACCCCCTAGCGGCTTTTTTTGGAACTGCAGGAGCTGATTTTGACTCAAACTTTGAAAGAGAATAACGCAAGAAGGGGATGACGGATCATCATAATTTTTGGTGTGTAGATAGCTTAAGTGATTATTTACATAATCATATGCCAATTATGCAAATCAATATCTTATTTGCATTATTAATGAGGACAGTTAATAAATCAGCTTCATTCTATTACAGGACTCTCAAACACATGACATATGTAACTGAGAAAGAGACAAATATCGATAGATATCAATTATGCAAATTGATACTTGATTTGCATAATTAATGACAAAATACTATAAATCCATAGTGGTAAATGATGGGGATTTCATTTTTGCACCATTTGGAAGTTAAGTAAATGTGGCCACTATTAGACACAAATCTTGCATAAAGGGCCTCATTTACATAATTTATGAGGAAATGGTCCGATATCTTTTTTTGTGAAAACAAGATTTTCATACATTGGACAACTTGTGTTATTTTGGTAGAGAAGGTGATCGACTGATATGATTTATGCCGCTTATGCGAGGTCCTTATTTGCATGTGGGTTAAAAACGAAAACGTTAACAGAGACCACCGTCGCCATGGCAACATCTTTTTATGTTGCCAATCTTGTTGTGTTTGTCAGTCTTCCGCTGTCCGGACCGGACAGGTCTATCCGTTAACCCAAGGACAGATAATGTCCTTGGTTAACCCAGTCATCACGTGAGCTATCTACGTACAAAAATTAATCACGATCCGTCAGCCCCTGGCCCTTGAGTTACAGTATTCTCTTTCAAAGTTGAATTGAATTGAAACAAAATAGGCCAATGGAGTTTTTGAAAAAGCCACTAGGGGGCCCAAACCTCAGCACCGCTTACCCCAAGAGCTATCTACATTTAGGCTCTACCAGCCTCCGCGGGTCGCTGGGAAAATAGTAGAAATTGGTCAAAATAGAGTCAATTGTATGAAGGGAGTCAATTGCATGAATGGCCAAAGTCCCCCGGCAAATGTTCTCGGCGCGGTTAGTCTGGTAGACACTAATCTAACGTTACATGTACCACTGAAAAATCACGACCATATCCAGAACATGAAATTTCGGAAGTTTCCCATCTCCAAGCAGATCTATTATAATAATAACGGAACGGTTGCAAAGACTTATCCAACTAGCAAAATGAGTTTTTATTGCAATAAAAAACTCCTTTTGCCAGTTGGATACGGTCCTTACAACCGTTAGACCTGCTGGGAGATTACCTGCCGGCTATGGTACCTTTGACCCCGAAACATTGCTTAACCTTTGAACCCGGAAATGCAGCTTGACTGTGCACGTAAGAAATAAGCAGGAAACAGAACTATTGTCATGTTTGACGTGTTATGGCCTGGGAGGGCCACTCAAAAAGATCATAGATTCGGGTCGTCAGTGGTAAGCTACCGTTGAAGTCACGCCAGGAGCCCAGGACACGTGATTTATTTCGTCAGGCCAGTGCAACATACATACGACTGAGACGAAAGCTGGGAATACGTGCACACAACGAGGCTCTATACACTTTGCCAGCCGTCCTTCAACACAGTGGCCTCATATGTCAAAGTTTCCTACAGGTCGTAATTGTATATATCAGCCATGTTACGGGCAGTAAGGACGGTGCTTATGTACCTCTTGATTTCTGTGCCGGTTTTGAACACAAGTGTTACCAAAGACATGCGTATGGACGCTGTTTTTCCGCCAGTTATGCAGCGGAGCGACTCTGACCTCCCAGTCGGCCATTTGTTACCGCTGGGCTACCAGAGAGAACCAGAAGGGCCCGTCAAGGAGTACACACAGCCGCTGGCTCCGACAGAGTTCTGGGAACAGCATGCAAGGGACCCCTATGTACCGCTTGTGTACAGACAAGCGATCGCCAAGGCCCCTGCCGTCACCAACTGGCAGAGTGATGAGTACATCAGGGAAAAGTATGGAGACTTGGACGTCCTGGTCGAGAAGAAACACGAAGATCGACTGGCCCGTCCGAAAAGGATGCCCCTGAGTGAGTTCTTAGACAACTACCAAGACGAAGACTGGTACGTGGTGTCTTTGCTGCCCGACCCCATGAGGGCCGAAATGCAGGTACCTCGCTCGCTACTCTGTGGGACGTTCAAGAAAAACATTTTGGAATCTAACCTTTGGCTGTCCGCCGGCGGGACGAAGTCCTTACTCCACTACGACGCTGACCACAACCTTCACTGTCTGATCTCTGGGCGGAAAGACTTCATCATGATCGATTCAAAGTACGACGACCTACTTGACATGGCCGACAAGAAGCAGTTTTCCGGATCGAGCTTCTCCCATCTAGATATGGACAGTATTGACCTCCTGACAAACCCGCATGTGTCAGAAGTTCCCTGGACCTGGGCCACCCTCCAACCCGGAGACTGTATCTTCATTCCCGCAGGATATTTCCACCAAGTCAGGTCGTACGGGCGCAGCGTGGCCGCCACCATTATGTGGTCCCCACTAAACTACTTTGACGACACAGATTGCGCAACAACCGACATCGCCAAGTACGCGGCACTGAGTGACGTCACAGTACAGTGGACGTACAAGAAGGGAGACAAGTTTATCGACATGGGGTACATGAACGTGGAGATGATGAGGGATGCCCTTCTTAATGTGACCAAATTTAAAAACAGCACCAAGCTCACAAAGGAGATGTTCACTTACTACTACGAGTCCGCCGTTGTCGACGAAGACGAAGACAAGGAAGTAGAAGAAGAGGACTTAAAAATGATCGACAGGATGTTTGGCATCTTGGATAAAGATGAGACTGGATACATCACACGTCAGGGTCTCGAGAGCCTTGACATTGAAGTCCTTAAAGACATAGCACGTCTTATGGACGAATCACACGGGCCGGTAACAGAAAATGATGAAGACAAGACACACGACGAGCTGTGACGAGCTAGTGTCTTCAAGAAGTACAGTCCCACGACTCCCGCTCTTTTGAGACTGTTAACAGAGACGCTGCTACTCGTTGCTTGAATATCTTAGTGCTTAATCACTCTTTTTACACATGATGATATTTTAGCTATAGGTTGAAAAATACATGTGCGATATCATATGCTCAGAATAGTAGCTTCTTTGGGTATGAAATGTGTGGAGTTGCAGTGTTTGAATCCATTTACATATCCCAAAGGTTTGTATTCAATCAGGAATGTACACCTTAAAGCATAAAGTACAACGCAACAAACGAAGAAGACTTCGGAGACCATATCTCTCCATGAAAGATTTAGAGCTTTTGTAAATTTCCTGTTTTATCTTGTATTGATTATGCAAATAAGGTTGTAATTAGCATCTAAATACCATATATTGTATGCGTCAATTTTTTTCCATTCAATTGGCAGAATTCCATATGTAAATACATAATGATTTGTGCAAAAAGACCTCCATATTTACATAATCTTTAAAGCTATGCATGGTGATGCGCACCTTTAACTAAGTTACACATGTCACAAGTATGGCGTTCCTATCATTAACCACCAAGGAATTATGGCACGTTCGCATTGATTATGCATATTACGCTTGTATTTCCATAATTGATATCTGTTAAGCCCGGGTTACACATAGCCGAACATGGCTCCCGAACGCTAGCTGACTCAGGTCGGCGGTAGTTCGGGAGCAGTCTGACCAGTTTTAGGCCACGCCTATCTTTTAGCGCCGAACATGCACCGAACATGTCCCAACCATCTCCCAACCAGTAAGTGAATTACTCCCGACTGAGCCCCGAATGCTTTTTAACCAACCATCCCGACCTCTAGCCACAGACTGCCGAATCTCTCCTGACTAATCCCCGACCGATTACTAAGTAAACCCTCTCACGAATTAAAATGGACATATTCGGCGACTTTCAAAAGAGGGGTCATTTTCGTTTTTAATCAAAATTATCCATTCTTCTATGTTGTTAGCGGCTTTTAGTGTTCTTCGAATTCTTTGTTTTTGGTCGTGTGAAGGTCGGGGATGATTCGCCCACGTTCTGGTAGTAGTCTGTTTGCGGAAACGTAAAGTAAAAATTTATATCAAGAAATATGCACAAATCATGCTCATAAATAGCCGTTTTTGCGTTCATATCTCTTGTTGTCTTTTATGTCGTACTTTTCGTTCCGGAAAACTGCCCGGTCGGGCCCCGGCTTTGAAATGTGACCCTAACATAACCAAGGTCGGGGGAGAGTCGGGAGGCCATGTTCGGCTATGTGTAACCTGGGCTTAACCGGGGTTTTAATGTTCCACCTGCCATAAATCACATCTGTAAAATGTATCCATGTCTTATTATAAAACACAATTTTATAGAATTTCCTCATTAATCAAGCAAAGCAAGTTGTAATTTGCATCTAATTGTGGGCATCTCTGTCTAAGGTACCTACGTGTCGAATATCCTTCCTTGCTTCACTTATCCTCGAGCTTTTTGATAGGTTCCAACAGAAACTCCCCTGCTTATGTTGGGGTGGGGGATTGCTACACCATTTCTTCACCAAGATCGTAGCATGTCCAGGACCAAAGATTTAAAAAAAAATCTGCTGCGGTGCCAAGGTAAGCCGCCAGGACGCCTAAAATCGACCTTGACCTTTGTCTTAAGACCGCCCCACATACCAAATATCAAATATCATCGCCCGCCCCCCCCCCTCCCACACGATTCACGCACGCACAGACTCAACAAAAACTATACCTCCATTTTCATGAAGGTAAAATACCCCCGTTTTCAGGGAGCTAATTATACGTGTTAACGTCCAGATGTTTCAAAGACACGTCAGTAAGAGTTTCAATGAGTATATAATCAGAACATGCAAATGTCAGTTTTGTGAATGGACAGTCTTTCCGGAAATTTGATTGAGCCATGTTGAATTGATATGGATGACATCCGCCCGCGCATCAATTTTCTTTCGTTTCCAAAAAAAAGTTTTCATCCATACTGTAAATCGTAAAAAGCAGCTGCAAAATGAGAAAATACATACAGTAAATTGCAAAGATGATACTTCGATAAACGGGAACTTACGTCATAGAATGCCAAAGTAAAAGAACAAAAATGAAGAACCTATAGTTCGGTATACAAAACTCTGTGTGTTAAGTTTTGTTCATCCTGGCTGACCACGTAGATTTCAAAATGAAGGCATTTGTTTTGACAAACTCGTTTTATTCGCACGCTCGCATAAGTTTTGGGGTCCCCAGAGGATGTCATCCATATAGTCTAATCATATGGCCTTTGTGACCTTTAAGTTTGAAATGATTCGACTTCAGTTGCGTTGTGCTGCTAGCGTCAACTGACAGAGGTCGCTTCTAACATTAACACGCAATGCTAATGCACGAAATGAATGCAACCGAATGAGCAAATAGTGTTTTAGCAATCATTTTGTCAATATCTCGCGCACGTATCATATGTTATCAAGGCATACGAACAACAAATCCATTTGTAACTTTTCCTTTTCCTCCTTCATTCCTCTCATCTCGTCCGTGGCCTATGCCCAAGGATGGGCGACAGGCCCAAGTAAGTAAGTATTCCTCTCAAACAAATCCCTTTCAGCTTTTAGTTGTTACTTTATCATTTTTATCCTCCCTCTCTATACCTCATCAGTATCTTCCTGTTTCCCTTGAACTCAAATCAAATAGACACAGATATATACATGTTGTCGTCTAAATAATAATTAGATAATTCATGGGAGGAGTGATCTACTGTGTGTAGGTCCACGTGTTTGAATAAGTGTCTAATCTAAAATCATATCATTCCCTCATCCGTGATAGAAATGAGGTCCTGGTTTGCATAATTTATGTTTGACAATGTTCACCTTCACTTGACTTCCAAATGCCGCAAGTATGAAATTCCCATCATTTATCACTGAGGAATTATAGTTTTTTTCATTGATTATGACACTTCATTTGCATGATCTATTTCTATCGATGTTTCTCTCTTTTCAGTTACATATGTCACATGTTTGAATAGTCCTATCATGGAACTAAGTGGATTTGAAGGCCCCGAAGAAAACATGTTCTGGTGAGGAGGTCAGGAAAATGTTTTTGTCACGTAGGGCATGTAGTGGGAGGGAGAGCAGCCATAACATTTTTAGGACGATGGTTGATGACTACAGGTGCCAAAGTAGTCATACGAATTTTACGGAATTCATACGAATTTTATGGAATACATACGATTCATTACGAGAAACATACGAATTGTACGGAATTCATACGAGTTTTACGGAATACATACGATCCATTACGCAGAAACATACGAATTTTACGGAATACATACTATCCATTACTAGGAAACATACGATCCTCAAAGAGCTCAATAAAGTCGTATCCCATCCTGCTAAACTCTAAAAATCTCAAGCTACACTAAATTAAGACTACGTATACTGTAGGCTTAGACCAACTAGGAGGACCAGACAAAGCTAGATTCGGTGCTATCGCGATGGCCAACAAATTAGTAAGGATCGTATGTTTCTTTTAGTAATGGATCGTATGTATTCCGTGAAATTCGTATGTTTCTTAGTAATGGATCGTATGTATTCCGTAAAATTCCTATGTTTCTTAGTAATGAATCGTATGTATTCCGTAAAACTCGTATGAATTCCGTAAAATTCGTATGAATTCTTTGGCACCCCTGGACTAGTTCACGGCAGTTGACAATTGTGTCGACTGTGATATCATTGTGTTTCTATTTTACCACGGTGTAACTGGATTTTGGTTGATGGAGAGATGGATAAGCAGGTTTAATTGCATAGAGAAAAATCAAGTACAAACAAAGTCACTATTGTATTGTGTCGGATTAATGTTCTTTTAGGAACATAATTCCCAAGGGACTTCGTTATGAGTGATGCTGCTTTCAAGCCTTGTTTTCCAGCCACAGCTCGATAATCGGAATACTTACACTTGTGCAGTAATGATTGCGGAAGCACTATACTAGTACATAATGCACCCAACGAATACTCACAAAGTCGTTTGTTGATTCATGATTCTGCGCTCCATTTTCTCAAAAGTGTCGGATTAAGGTTCAGTGCCGTTACATGCCGAATATCACGGAGATCTATCGTTCCTTTTTTTTGCCTGCCTATAAACCTATCAAAAAGTTAGATTTCTATCGTGATATTCAAAGATACGCATTTTCCGCCACGTAGTTTCAACTTGAAAGCCTCAGAAAAGAAACATCTAAATTCTTTAATATCATTGACATCCACTTTGACACAACTAATGTTAAATGCAGTGTGCATATAAGTGCAGCCATATCAGTATAATTCCAATTCAAGTCACGAAGGTGACCAATTATTTGGGTCACATATCGTCATCACACTCACGCCACCCAACTAGCTGCATTTGCATCTTGGCTCCCGCCCAGCTAAGAAAAAAAAAACATTTCTTGAAGTTGTTTGTGTTTTGTCGGCAATTTTTACATTCGCCAAGAAGGTTATGTTTTTGATGCCGTTTGTGGTTTGGTGTGTCTGTGGTTGGGTGTATATGTGTACACAAACATAGACACACAGACACACAGACACACTGAAGGAAATAACTCCATTTTTCATGGAAATAAAAAGATGGCCACGTCAAAAACTCTCCGTCCCTTATTGACACAGTCTGAGGGCGTCGTGGGAGAATATCACTACATGGCTGTTCGCTGGTTTTAAAAAATCAAAAAGTTACAAATGTCACATCCGCTTCCTGCTAAAAAGAATTACAAGACAACCTATAAGAAGCTCTTTTGCTAACTTGCAGCGGGACTCGAAGTGTGATCAATCATCAAAAACACCTCTTTGTTGCTACAACCTACGGCACGTGTATTTCCCGCCGCCACATACGCATATTCATTACCTAGAATTCTGCTGTTCAGCAGACGACAGAGGTTTGTGAGGAACACTTTTTTGTCCAAATGTTGTGTGTGATAGTGGACTGAGGGCGATATTTTCCTCAAAGTTTTCTCCTAACACAACCAGAAACACACGGACATAGTAGTATTACCATTGTTACGGCATCCAGCTAACGTCCCGATGAATAAATGTACACGTTGCCATGACGGTGGGGGTCGACTTTGAGTGACGTTCTACCGACGAATCTTCTCTCCCGGAAATATATTAGCACCTGTCCGAGAGCACAGTCATGCTACGTGCGGTGGACGGTAGTTTCAAATTACAATATTATGGTATCAGCACGACTAGAGAGAAAAAATATAATATATCGTATTAGTGCTAAGGTAATCCATGATATTGACGAAATAACAGAAAAAAGGATGGTTAATTGTTGTGCCAGATTGGTTTCAATTAACTCTTATCGAAAAAATCCCGGTTTTGCGTGAACCAACGTCATATAAATTTAGAGTTGTTACGGCTTATGATATATGTTTTGCATAAAACCGTTTGAAAATATCTACATATTATTACTATAGATACAAAAGCGACGGTCCATTCACGTGCAAATCAAGAGCACCAACATGGCTGTCAGCACCTGCCTGCTTCACTATCTTCTTATAACATGAAAACAACTAGAAAAAGCCAGCCTTTTATATTGCCTCGGTATGATAAAGATGGAAAGTCGTGGTCACTTTCCGTACCACATTGATTTTCATTAGCCTTAGGATAACACATCACACATGTTCACTTTTTTGGTCGTTTATTTTGTGTTTTCTTTACAGTAGGGCCACCCTGACTTGATTATATGGGTGACATATCTGCGCGCGCATCGATTTTCGTCCGTTTTGAAAAAAAAATGTTTGCGACCATATTCAGTCTGTTAATCTTACAAAGAAACTGCAGAATATATGCTATGTATTGCACAAATATCGGAAAATGTATACTAATGTGGTAGTATCCCATTCTATCATAATTTTTTTGGTCAGGTGCACCAGTACAACTAAGCGGAATAGTATGTCTTAACCCTTATCGTAGCATCCCAATGTCAAAGAAGATCTGAAATTACGTTAATAAAGAGTTAGAATTCATTGTTTGGCATACCGTGTTCTATTGAAGGCATATTTTTGTCTTTGCACGCTCGAATCAGTTTTGGGGTGCCCAGAGGATATCGATGTCTTTCATATAATCAAATCATTATGGCATTATTAGACATTACACGGGCTGTGATACACACACGGTTACGTTATATGTCTGATAGATTTATTCTTTCTACGACATCGAAAAGTTGAGTTCACCTTTTATGTACATGTGCAGAGAAATTAGGCCCAAATTACAGATAGCAAATACTAGTACGTCTAATACACCTGAGTGTAAAAAAATCATAATCAACATAGTTGCCGACAATAGTGTTTTTATGACCTATTATTAATTATCAGCTATACATTTTCATGTTCTTTCACAACAATAGGTGAGTTTTTTTCCTTTACACATTGGTATTTTCACTTTGAATACTTGCATATGACGGCTCGATGCAATTCAACATATCACTTTGAAAAGAAAAAACTAGGATTCAGTCGCTGAGATATCCTATTGACAGATGCACATATCATATTCGACCATTGGATACATTCATTGTATACATGAAATATACTATACGACACACAGAAAAATACAACAATCACGCTGATACCAACTTCGTAAGAAATCGTCAAAGATATAAAGCTCTCGTTTGAGCCCGTTTAGAAGCATTTTCATTAGGAGATGGATACGATTAGATGGTTTAATTAAGGACGTCTACACGCTAGTGTGGACTTGTTTTCTGCATTCGTGCTAATGCTAAATGTTGTTTTGTGGCCTCACTTCTCCGCCGTTCTATCACACATCGCTGCCACGAACTCTGTAAAAAACATGATAGTCGATAAGGTAAAAACTGTTTGTACACTATTCAAATTTGTTACTATAATCATACACATACAAAAGTATAGTTTCAAACAACAACTAACATGGTGGTAAGCACAAAGTCGGGTAACAAGGAATTTATATACATATACTTATACATGTCCGCCATTTCATGGCCTTGAGCATGATACATTTCCCCTACGGCCTTGGTCAAAACATTCCAGCAGTCGATATCTCGGGTCAAGATACCCAATTCCGAAGATTTGCGGTGGTTGTTCCGTAAGTAACTGAGTTGCCCAGCGGAAAGGCCCTACTTACCCTCGTAGTCGATCCTACCATCGCCATCGACGTCCACCTCACTGATCATTTCGTCCACTGGAGAAAAAACCAATACAGTCCGTTTTAACGTAAGCCTAGATGAATGGATGGAGACTCCGTGAACGAATGAATTGATGGATGGATGAATGATTGGATGAATGAAAAACGAACGAATGAATGAATGAATAAACAAGAGTTCTACGACCTCATACCTTCGCTAAATGATTTTGACCTTTATGACTGACGTATTAGGAGTGTTTTTCATCAATCAAAAATCATACCAGTTGATCCTCCTCACCCAAATAACATAAGTTGTCCAAACCTCCTTGTGATGATTATGAGCTTAACAAAGAAGGTTATGCTAACATTTTTCATCAATAATGCAAATAAGCTCCTTATTAGCATAATTTGATTCAATGGTGTTCACATTCACACAACTTCTAAATGCAACAAGTATGAAATTGCCGTTATTTACTAGTATGGAATGATAGTAGTTTCTCATGAATTATGCAAATTAGGCCTACATTTGCATAATTTCTATCTATTGACATTCCTCTCTTCCTCAGTTACAAATGTCACATATTTGAATAGTCATATCATGGAACACAGCAGGTTTTTAAAATTGCCTCATTAATTATAATCTGATTTGCATAATTATCATCCAATCATACAAAGCATCACATAAGCTATCTACATACCAAAAATCATGACCATCCATCAAGCCCATCTCGAGTTATATCATTTTCTCATTAATTATGTAAATGAGGTTCTCATTTGCATAGCTGATATCTATCAATATTTCTCTCTTCCTCAGTTACATATGTCACATGTTTGCGAGTCCTATCATGGAAATTGATGAATGTATAAACTTTCCTCATTAATTATGCAAATTAGTTACTGATTTGCATAATAAGTATCCAATCATGTACATCATCGCTCAAGCTATGTACATGCAAAAAATCATGACCTTCCATCAAGCCCTTCTTGAGTTATTCCCTTTCAAAGTCTGAAGCAAAACCTACCCCTGCAGTTCCAAAAAAGTTGCTAGGGGGCCCAAACCTATACCACTTACTCTCTGCCCAACGAGCTATCTACCACTTAAAAATCAGTTCCATAGCATGTCCACAACACGAGATATCATAACAGGAAGTTCCGCTGCAGTACCGTAACAAGCCGATAGGGGGCCCAAAATCTAATCATTTTCAGGTTTCATCGAGACCTACCAACATACCAAATACCAAGACAATCCTTCCAAGAATTCTCGACTTATCGTGTTCACTAACAGACACACAGACATGCTCGGTATTCCCATGCTGTGGCACTGCATTAATGACTGTTCTTACTCATATAAGGCCGTGTATATCCAACTTTGGTCAAAATTTGTATGTTTCAGTCTTTTAATTGGTGTAAGGAGATATCTTTGTGGTTTGGTTTCACATGCTCCGAGTGGACTCTTCCAGGCTGGGAGTAGGTCAAAGTTGACGATTGTTTTCGTCTGTCAGCTGTTACGAGAGAACGAGCTGGTCAACTGTCTATTTTCTTTGCATGATTCTAAAGTAGACAGATGTGGCTTTCTGGTGCATAAGAATTTTGGGGGCTTGCAATTAAGGTGAATCCTTTTCTGAGCCCTTGTTTTAGTGCTTTAAAGCATTACTGCCTATATGGGCAAGTCTATCTCTTGTATCTGCCCTACAGCTGGCTGATAGCCAATTTGTCCCTGGCAGTAACTGACGTTTCCTGCCTGCCTCATGACCCCTCATGACCAACTTTGCACCCATTTACCCGTGTCAATATCCCCTGAAACAATACAGCCCACACGTCGCAACCAGAAAGCATAGTATGAGCATACAATCTAACACATTTTTACACTTTTCTCGTTAATTATGCAAAACACTTCGCCCAAAATCTAATCATCTTGAGATTTCCCACATACACACCGACACACCAAATACGACAACAAACCATCCAGGCGTTCTCGACTTATTCTGTTCACTAACAGACACACAGACAAGCATCATCGAATAACCTACTCGACGAAACCATTCGTCGCGAAGGTAATAAATAAATAATCGAACGAACGAATGAATGAATGAATGAACGAACGGATAAATGAACTCCACCACCTCATACTAAAACCAAATAATGTTAACCTTTTCGAGTGACGTTTCGAAATGCTTCTCATATCCTCATTTGCATAAAATTGTGGCAATTCATCATCTTCTCCAACTAAAGATCAGAAAGTGTCCAAAGTATCTCAACTTATCTTAACAACAATGACTATTCTAGCGCTTCTTTATCAATAATGCAAATGAAGTACTGATTTACATAGTCTATACGCCAAATAGAAGTTATTCAGGCAACTGGATATGAATATGGAAACGGTCAGACGTTTCATGTAGCATCTACTACTTTTCGTCAGTGACACTTAGTAAAATCTGTAAATAAAGACACATTTATTTAGCTCAATAGGAAACGAAAATAAGACAAGTCAATACATCAAGGCCTTCTCGAATAATCGACTTGACAGGCAGGCAGACAAACACACACACACACACACACACACACACACACACACATACACACACACAAACATATACACACACATACACACACACAAACACGTGTACACACACACGTGTACACACACACGTGTACACACACACACACACACACACACACACACACACACACACACACACACACACACACATATAAACATACAAACACACCGAAAACATATCCTTCTTGGCCAAGGTAATGAATAAACTGATGGAAATAAACCAGGTCTGCATCGCAAACATGGAATTTGCAGCCGGAGAATCAAGCGTAAGCCAGGTTGAGAACTATGTGGTGCGCGACATCTCAACGAATAGAAGAAGAACGAAAGTAAGAATGACTGTTATGTTCCACTACTAACGCTATAAAGACGTCGATAGGTGGTCACAGAGTGACAAAGAGTTAATGAATGAATTGATGAATGAATGAATGAATAAATAAATGAATAGATAGAAAAAATGAAACACTAGTAGTCTAGTAGTGCACAATGAACCTAAAACACTAATCTAAACCAATGCTCAGAATAGCCGGGTCCGGGGATGGAGGATTATGCATTTAGAAAGTCAAATAAAACAGAACGCATCACATGACAGGACACTACCATATATTATTGTTTAAACGTGTATTTTGCTAATGTCAATTGAAATTTATATCCGGGCACCTGTCTTGCTGACAGACAGATGCAAACCGTCGCATCCCATTCCATAATTAACCAAACCTTCCCCTTTCTTCTACTTCCCACATAACAACATCCGCTACTATCTCAAAGTACACTGTCACACGGTGTACATAAAGTGCCAAATTGGAACGAAATGGCACGAAATGGAGCGAAATGGAACAACAGATAGTGCGAAATGGAACGAAATGGAACTACAGAATTAAAGTTCGTTCAATTTCGAGGAACTGCAGAAAGTGCGAAATGGAACAAAATGGAACGAAATATGAAGCAAATTAAATTAAATCGATGGAAATGTAAGGAAACGGTACTAGGGAAGGATTAAGATACAGAGGCGAGTAGTAATTGAATATAACGTACTTTATATTTGAGAATTTTTTACCGTCTTCTCATCAATGAATTATCCAGGAATGGCATGGTGTCATTCTCTAGTGTCAATAGTGTTAAGGTGGTCGGTTAGTTTTTGTTCAACTCCATTTTATAAGAGTTCCAGTACGTCATCAACGTACCACTTCCACAGTTTGGGTTTGCAGCTGAGGTACTGTAGCTCTGGCTTGATGCTCTAGCCACTCCATAAATAAGTTCGCCAGTGCCGGTGATACTAGACAAGACCGAGGACGGTCCCGAACTTCAGTTGATAGATGCCCCCCTGAAGCTGAAGTAGGTGGTCGTCACGAGAAGTTCAATGATCCCACATATGCTTAGGTCCCATTTCCAAAGCAGGGCCCGGTCGGGCAGCTTGCGGAAGTGAAAAAATATGATATAAATGACAACAAAAGACGCAAAAAGTAAGAAAATTACTTCTGACTAGAAATTGTGTATTTATTTGATATGCATATTTCATTTTTCGTTTTTGCAAACACCCCGGCTGGGCCCCGGCTTGGAAATGTGGCTCTAGCAATAGTCGTAGAGCAACTAATTCCATATATACAAATCTAGATTTACTGGACATTTACAGATTTAACTACTCTAACACGACACGTTACACTTGGAGGCGCAGACTCCAAGCCAGTAAAATAGATTATTTCTTGACTTCATTTTCTTTAACTTCCTCAGTCGAAAAAGTAGTTATAGAAGATAGTTTGAGATCCGACCACTCCCTCATCGGTTTAACTGTAACTACTTCTACTATACCTCGTGGTCAGGGTTTTTTGGAGACGTAACCAAGATCTGTTAAATGATACAATTTTATAAACAACACTTCGGTATATATAACCGAGTTCTTTCTTTTCGATGTCAATTCTGCAAATCCACACCTTGTGTGGGAGTAATTTGAGTGTTCTGTTCGTGGGCACATAATTACATTTGCTTCATGGAAAACAAAACAAACTAAAGATACAGTACTCTCTGTTTCATGTGGGATCGACAGATTGCAAAAACAATTATATAGTCGTTTTGACTTGGACACATTTCATATCTTAAATGACAAGAAAAAGCAGTTAGAATTGCTATACCAAGCCAAAGCAAATAACATGATTTGTTGTAGGAGAGCCAAGGAGAAAAATGCACACAAATTTTTAAGAAGCTGATTAGTAGAGGGAATTCAAGGAAAAACATGACTAAATTTGTAACGCCAGAGGGATTAACCAAAACTGACCCACAGGAAATTCTAGACGAACAGGTAAATTTCTTTTCCGGACTTTATTCCTTTAGAGAGCCACCTATAACCTTAGAGAATGATACTTTTGAATCTTTCTTTCCTACTCCGCCCCAGGTGTCATTGCCTACGGACCAACGTGAAGGTTTGCTTACAGAGAAGGTGTTGAAGGATTCAATAGAGTCATTTTCATCTGGAAGAGCACCTGGATTAGACGGCCTACCTGTAGAATTTTACCGAGTTATTTTGAGTACCTAAAGAAACCTATGCTTGACTCTTTTAATAACTCTTATCTTGCGGGTCATCTATTTGACTCCCAAAAAATTAGCCTCATTTCTTTGTTACTGAAGCAAGACTCCACGGGACAGGATAAAGACCCCTCTCAGATTGGCACCCGTTGACACACTAAACTGTGACACTCGCATATTATCCAAATGCATAGCCCTGCGTATGAAAAAAAAAATTATTCCAAATTTAATATTACATGATCAGACAGCTTTTCTACAGGGTAGGTGCATTAGTGATAATATACGTCGGATTTTAGAAATTATTACTCAGGGAAGGAGGATGACCTCGTTCTGGGAGTATTGGAAATGCTTTTGATTGCGCGTTCGCAGCTAGAACTCACGATCCTGTTGTCGCATTGGTTAGTAACTTGGCATAACGTTTGCCTGGTTGGGCGTAGTGATGCACAATGTCTTTGTTACACCGTAACTACTTTTATCGTCAATGCAATATCGTAATTGCACCCCTATAGTTAATGGCATGTGCCACTGACCTGCCATAGAGACCATGCTATAATCCGTTCCGCATGGCTGCAATACTTCATGCAGATACGGGGTACAAAGCTTCCCTACTTGCTGTGATCGTATAGTCACTGTTACATTGTAAAATAGACAACGTGCATCACCACACGCAACCTAGCAAACGATATGCCAAGTTATATACCAATGCGGCAACGGGAATTGTGAGTTTTTACTACGAACATGTGCAGAGTGACCTCCTGTCTGTGTAATAATGCCGTGTCCAGTCGCAGCTCGCATACTAGTATGTGCGCACGGGTCGGACGGGGCATAGTGTGAAAATGGGGAATCTCTGGACCTTCAAACTTACCACACTTGTAGTTTGTAATACGGAGGCTGTGACAATGTAAAAAAGTTTACGCAGGGGATGAAATATTGTTGAGATATTTTTCTCAGAAAAGTGGCCGCCGGCCGAGGCCAGTGTCACTTCCGGGTGGTTTCACCGGATTGAGAGATCCTGTGACCTTTGACCTTCGTGAAATGTTCCGATAATACAAATTAGCCTTTTTTATTGCAAATAGGTTGATAGCTATAGATCAGGCATGCCTGCAATGAATTGTGGAAAGAGAATTTACTGCATATTTGTGATTTCTGAAACATTTAGTTGTAAGGCTGAATGGTCCGTTGATAATCTTCAAATGGGGCCATTTAGATCTAAATTTGTGACTTTTCCCGGAATTTCTAGATCCTATCTGGGCCATGCTGTAAAAACGTACTTTTCAGCAGGTTGACCTCTCCTGTATTGAAAGAAAAAGATAAACACTTTTTCTTTACTTGCTATAAAACACTACTTGGACTGTGCAGAGATGCAATTTGTGTGGGTCAATACTTTTAATTCTTAAATTACCGCTTATCAAAAATGCACTTTTCACACCTAGCTCCACATACAACCCACGATTCCGTTGCTAGCTGCATAGGTACTAAAGTGTCACAAGATGATATAGGACTGGTGGTTCTAATCGAGAAATAGTGCTTCATGATAAAAATGACATAAAATGGACCAAACCATTAAAGTATGGGGCCATCACTAACAATTATCCAGTATAATGGCCCATCCCTACACAATCAATCGCCAAATACAACAAAATAAACCAGGATAGTAATTGTTTGTGATTTCACACCTTACCTCAAGATCCATTTCATGCATCTATCTTACAACTGGGCAGGTCACTTGCAAAGGAAATTAACAAACACCTCACCCACAATGTACACACTATAAATGCTTCACGGAGAATTGTGTACTACGGACTCTTGTTGAATACTATGATCGTAATTACTTACCTAGTTTAATCTTTGTTGCAGACTTCGAAAAGGCATTTGACACCATCAGACTTGATTTCATTTTTAAAACACTTGAGTACTTTGGTTTTGATGAGGGATTTGTTAATTGGATAAGAGTTTTGTATAAAGATATCTGCGGTAAAGCAATTAATTATGAACATATTTCCCATTCCTTTCCCCTGTCCCGTGGAGTCCGTCAGGGTTGCCCTCTGTCCCCATACTTGTTCATCTTAGGAGTAGACATTTTAAGATTAAGATAAGAAACAATATTGAAACTAGAAAGGCAACATTTGCGGGAGCAAATGCAACATGTTTCGCCCATTTCCCTCCCCACGCAAAAAGCGACTGTGGCATAGAGGCTAACGATGTAGATGTAGGACCGATAATGCAATATGGCGCTGGCATGACACTGTTAATATATGCAAAAAGACGACCAACAAAACTTCGCCATCAAGTCGACTATCTGGTACCACAAACAAAACAAGTTGCAGACGATTGTGTGTGGAGAAATCTTCGGCTTTTTTAAACAAGTGCCAGTCAGGTTGCGATGAAAATACTATTTTTTTAGTACAACGCTACGCCACACATTTTGTTTAATAAGCTATCGATCAGCGCCGATATTCAAAACTTCCCCGCGGCCCGATAGTGTAGACATGTAACAGGGGTTTACGCAAGGAGGTTGAAAATTCTTAGGTTTACGTCATTTTTAGCCAAAAACTTTAAACAATTACTCGAAGCAAGGGCCTCCTTGCTCAAGGTAAATTTTCACGCACTTCACAACTCTCTATTGTTATTGGTAATGTTAGTGTCAACGTCCCGACACGGGATGTTTCCGAAAGTGGGAAACTTTGGACACTTTGTGTGCACTATTGTGCGCACTGGTGTCCAATCTTGGTGACACAGGGGTAGAAAATTCGTGTACATAGCGAGGAAATGTCAGGTTTCACCATAGTGTCCAATCTTGCAAACTTGTGGAAATCTTTGTTTCCGTGCAGTGTTAAAATAAGAAAAACAACGTGTGTGTCGAAAAATACCACCAGAAAAGTTTTTCAACCTTCTCAATTGCACTTAACTTCAGTAGGACACAACAATAACACTAGAAAGGCAACATTTGCGAGCAAATACAGCATGTTTAGCCATACTCCTCGCCATGCAAAAAATGGACTCTCCCCAAATAACAATGGACCATTCTAAAATACTTGCACTAAAAAAATGAATCACCCCAGTCCAAAACTGAGTCTTCCAGTAGCACCACAACACAATATGGACCAGTCCACAACCATATCCACTAATTGATTAACACTTCTGCTAAAGAATGGACTTTTTCATAATCATTCCAGCTCAAAATTGAAAGAAATAATTAAAGAATCCTCCCCTTGCAAGAATGGGATATTCCGTGCCATTTCCATGTAAACCAGTCGAAAAATATCCGCTGAAAATTACACTCTTGCGCATAATCAACCCAGTTCAAAATTGAATTAAAAAAGATCAGCCCCAGGGAAGAATGAAGTTTTCCATAGTATACATATGAAGATTTGACAGGAGACGAAGGAAATGACCAAAAACAACATATTTGGGTCAATTCAAAGTCACCGAGAGGGTTTTAATATAATATTTGTAATATGTTTGAACTATTTTGATTAAAAGAATGTCTAAGTCACAACAGTTCTAAAGTGTTTTAAATTAGAATTGAAACTTATAACATGTTTGAACTCATTTCACATACGTTGGAAACATTTCGAACGTAACTACACAAAAATCTCTTTATTTAGAACAGTTTCAAACCATCTATCCAAATGTTTCAATGTTCGAACAATTTGTAACAAAAGATTTTCACAATTGCCCTCATAAACGAAGGTGCTAAGTCCTCCTGTGTGTTTCTGCCTATTTTCGGTGGCCGCGCTAGACCACCAGCGGATTTGTTTTGACGGAGCGTCACCCGCGCGCGACGATGTACACTGTTCGGTACCGCTAATATCCGGCATTTTCCCGCTCCAAAACACTCCACAAGACCCACGTTTTTAGTGTTTTGCCTCTTGTGCAACACGATTCGATTTGCATTACTAACGGGACGAAAATGATAGAAAAAATTCACCCCGTCCCGGCGTCCGTCCCAAAAACATGAACGACATGAAAATATATTTTCTTACAGATTCAATCACAAAAATCAACAGCATGGGATTCCAAATTTTCGCAACGGCCGACCATTTATCATGGTTGAACTTCCTTCCAAGGCGTGCGATAGATAAACATTCCCGGCACATAATAGTCACTAGTACCAGACTAACGCAAGCTCATGATGATAATAGGGAGAAAGTTTGTCAGTGAAGTTTGGCCACCAGAGGGTACATTCATTTAACGTTACAAGCTAGCGCAAAGGGGCGAATCATTGACCTTACCGGGGACTGACTCTACTGGCCTAATCATTCCTTTTTTGCCGAATTCTACGATCCATACGCCCGTACGTAGGACATGTAGGAAGGCACCGCCTACCACCCGCCTTTGATCATGTATGAAGTCGGCGGCAGAGAGAGATCATCAATCAATTTTGACAGGAGTGTCGCGCCAGTCTGAGGAGAAATGATCTCCCGTGTTGTGTTGAAGAATTTGGAGTTTGAAAATATCTGGAATAACTAATGCTAGAATAAACATTCACAAAATCATTGATTTAACTTGTTTTCTGTTATAAAATTTCCTAAACTGCAATTTAACCACTGAGTTTAAGGGAACATGGTGTTTTCCCGATAATCACGTTAAATGTTTATGTCCGGTCTTTCCTCCTCGTAAGCAAACTTCAAGCTTGGCCAGGTGCAAGGCACTCGGGGTCAATGACCTGTAGGTCATATGTAGTATTGAAAGTGACAGAAGTGGCAAATATTGACAAGAAAGCCCAAAATAAATCGTTTTGAATATATGTATGCCAAAAATGGGAATGTAGTCCTTTGAATATTTGTTCAAGCCACATATACAGCAAATTTCAGGTCATTCGGTTGAAATACAAGGGCGCAGGAGGCCAAGATATGCTAAAAATAGCCTAAAAACCTCAATAAAATCACTTTCAAGGTCAATATCAAAAAAAGGAAAAGAACGTACATTGGTTTTTGCCTACATTACCTCTGTACCAAATTTCAGGTCATTTGGTCAAAAAATGACAGAGATGAATCGATTTGAAGATTTGACAGGAGAAGAAACATGAGAGAAAACAATATGTTGAGCCATACTTATGGCTAAACATAACAACACAAGGATGGGAGCCAGGGAGTAGTGAAGTTGTGTCGGCACCTGTCAGAGTACTAGTAGTGCCCCTAATTAAATTGACTATTTCAACCAATCAGGCTAAGCTTGTTAAATCCGCGCTCTCTCATTGGCTGACCGAATTAGTCCACCTGGCCAGATGAATAAAGATGTGACCTAAAGGTCAGTGACCCCATATGAGGAAAATAGCCGATCTTCTCCCCAAAATACCCTCTAAAATCGTATTTCGAAGTGTTGTATGCCGAAAGTGCGAATGTGATTCTTTGAATATTTGTTCAATGTACCCCCATAGCAAATTTCAGGTCATTTGGATGTATTTCCAGAGCACAGGAGGCCAAAATGTACGTTTGTAGTCAGAAAAACCTCAATAAAATCACTTTCAAGGTCAATATCGAAAAAAATGAAAAAAGGCTCCCAGGGTATTTACCCACTCTACCTGTATACCGAATTTCAGCTCAGTTGGTCCAGGGACGACCGAGCTGCGTCGACTGTAAGATTTGACAGGAGAAAGAAACCTTTCGAACACAGTATGTTGCGCCCAACAGTATGTTGGGCTCAACATAATAAAAGGATTAACGACCCATGGTACAGAATCTAAAATTTCTCAGTACGCCGACAATTCTAATTTTCCCCTTGCCCCCAAACTTGGTTCTCTGTATGCTTTAGTGAAGGACTTGCAAAACTTTTCTTTATTATCGGGTTTGTCCCCAAATTTCGATAAGGCCACAGCAAGTAAATCTTATGGATGACATCCTCCGCAGATTCCAAAATTAATGAGATAGGGCGAAAAAGAAGGCGGGCCAAAAAAAACAAATGTTGAGATCATAAGTCTTGTTAAACAACAATTCAGGCGACGAAATATGATATCATGACCAACAGGTCTTTTATTCCTGTATTCAACCAATGAGGTTTCATATATAATATAAAACCTGATTTAATGTAAACATATCCTTGTAGATGTGTATACATCTCAATAGACTAACGACAACAAATGCAGAAAAGAGCTTGTTGTACCATCATCTGAAGCAACTACATTGGGAATTCATATGCGATGAAACACTTTGTGTTATCTATATAATGTCCTTGCTAGAACAAATGCAGAAAACAGCTTGTTATTATACCATCATGGGCAGGAACTACACTGTGTATTCATATGCAATAAAACGCCTTAGACTGTCAACATTTAACTGTTCTTGAAGATGTGTATACAGCTCAATAATCTAGAACAAACGCAGAAAACAGCTTGTCATATCATCATGGGCAGGAACTACAATGGGTATTCATGTGCAATGAAACACCTTAGACTGTCAACGTTAACGACATATTTGCCAATTTTGGGCATGTTGGCCACCGTTGGAGGGCAGTAAAATTTATTGTTTTTCATTTCGAAATCAGGCGAAAATTAATGAGCGCGCTGATGTCATCCATAAAAATTACTTGCTGTGGCCTAAATGTAAAATACAACGTATCGGTTCTCTGAAAGGTAGACATTTTTATCTTCCCTGCCCCTTTCCCATTCAATGGACAGAGATCTTGGGAATTCATATTCCAGTACAACTATCAGATATAATTAGTATTAATTTCGAGAGGAACTTTACGAGGATTTACAAACTGTTATATCCATGGAAAACAAATTAAAGACATTGACACTTATGGGTAAGGTTACTTTGATTGATACACTTATTATAACACAATTCATTTATTTAACTACTGAGCTCTCTTCCGTCCCCTCGACCTGACTTTGTCATAAATTCGAGAATAAAATATTTCGATTTCTTTGGGGAGGTGGACCGGAGCGAGTTAGAAGAATTTATAGTACTTAAGAGCATTGTGGTCTTAAACTGAGAAATTTGCAGTCTGTCGATCTCACATTAAAGGCCTCATGGATGTCTAAATTATATTGAACAAGGGATGGTTTTGTTCTAAATTGTTATTTATGTCCAATCCGTTGTTTAGAACAAGTCTGTTTCCCTTTGCGCAGCTTGACATTCGTGATTGTTTTATGGGGAAGCCGGCACCCATAAGCTCTTTTGTATACAGGTTATACAGGCTTGGTTGCGTTTCCAGCTCCGGCCTCCAGCGGCGGGGGGACGAAATCAAGCAACAACTTCTGTGTTTGAACTTACATATACGTATTGGCAAAATACCTTTCTTTTCGACAGCTTTTGATACCAAGCTATTGGAAATCGTCTTTAAGGCAGGTATCCACAGAGTTACGGGTTTGTTCGTCGATTTGTAGGGATAGAACTTGGACTCAGAAAAAAGATATTAATAAAAATATGTATATCTTTTTTATGAAATAATCAACCTTGTGTGAACCCGCATATAGAATACAACAATCTTGGGAAGAATATTTCAACATACCCATACCGTGGAAACAAGTTTACACTTTACCTTACAAACTCTCAATAGATACACTAGAATGTTTCAATATAAGCTGCTCTTTAAATTTCTAACAGTTAATAAAACACTTTTTACTTGGGGCCTGGTTAACTCTCCTACATGTAGTCTTTGTAATGAGGAAGAACAGACAGACATCCACCTGTTTTGGGATTGTAGAATAGTTGCACGTTTCTGGTCAGAGGTGGATGGCTGGTTCTTTAACCTTACAAATACTCATTTGCAAATTAATACCTTTAATATAGTCTTTGGTGATTTAAGTGATCGTTGCCCAGTTCTGTCAAACTTAATTATTCTTTTAGGTAAAATCTATATTCTCAAATATAGTGAAAAGACGTTACATTTATCTGGCTTTATATTTTATGTCTCTTATGTTCAACAATTAGAGTACATTATTGCCAAACGACTGGATAAGACTAAAAAAACACCTGGGAAAGTTGGGAAGACTATATACTGTCGTTTCAACATAAATCATTTGTCGGGCTTTCTATTTTGTCACCTTTTCGTTATGTCGCCAACGTGCTTTGGACAAAAATGCCTAAACTGAACACGTCGTCAAAAACCAGCCGGACACACACCTCTATTTGGAGAGCAGTGCTGTGCTTCATTTGTTTATATGACCTACTTTTGCCAGGCCATTTGTTTATATGACCTGTTCACTGTCACATGTTTAAGAGTCCCAATATGAAATGCAGCGGGTTTACAAACTTTCCTAATTATGCCAATTAGCTCCTGATTAATCATTGATTATGCAAAGCACCATCTGAGCTATCTACATACCAAACATCACGACGACCTGTCGACCCCGTCTCAAGTTATTCATGTCCAAAGGTCAAAACAAAAACACCCACTGCAGTTCAAAATAAGCCGCTAGGGGCCCAAACGTACACAACTTACTTCCTGTGGCATGAACTATCTACCACACAAAAATAATGACCGTAGCACTTTATTGACCTCAAACTTTGAAGCTTCGCAGCAGTATCTTAGGTACCCGCCAAAAGAGCCATTATCGAACTTGACCTTCCCTTCTTTCTAAAAATCCTACCCATCGACTAAATACCATGCTGAACCATCAACAACTTCTCGAGCAATGTTGTCTACATACAAACACACATACATACACAGCCCGACGCAGTACCGGCGGAAAATGCCAGGTGAACCATTTTCAAACTTGACCTCCGTTCCTACAACCGCTTCTCACCTACCAAAAATCTTGAAGATCCATCAATATTTCCGTCAGTTCTGTTGTCTATATACAAACACACAAACATGCAAAGTCCGCTGCAGTACTGTAAGAAAACGCCAGGTAAACCATTTTCGACCTTGACCTTCGTTCCTACAGCCACTATTAGTATTTACCTACCAAAAATCATGAAGATCCATCGAAGATTTCTCGAATTATGCTCTTGATATGAATACAGACCCACCCCACAGCTGGCGTAATCGAAAATGTAACCTTAATTAGCCCATTCCTAATCTGACTACGCACGTGCAGTGTCCCCTGGCTTGTAAACAGTTCTTGTCTCCACATTGTCTAGATTTGCATAACGATGCCCTTATGGGT
Source organism: Branchiostoma lanceolatum (assembly GCF_035083965.1). Taxonomy (NCBI): domain Eukaryota; kingdom Metazoa; phylum Chordata; class Leptocardii; order Amphioxiformes; family Branchiostomatidae; genus Branchiostoma; species Branchiostoma lanceolatum. Next base: position 3,623,106 of record NC_089725.1, read on the forward strand.
TTTGTTTACGTCTCAGGGGCCTTTGCCTTTGGTGGTCTTAGTTGTCTCACCAAACCCTTTACCGGAAGCTGGTTTCATACATTTAATCATGCTCACCTTTCTTCGCCGATCCAAACACCTTACGGTGGGTCTGATATATTACATGACTGACCTTCCCAGTTAATTTGAGCTTGTCATCAGCAGACGAAACTTAGATCATGGACTTTTCATGCGTGAGGTCAAATGCTAGTTAAGGTGGGGTACGGAGGGGAAAAATGAATAAAAGGGAAATCGATCAGTTGCCATGAAGTATAATGTATCTAGCAACGTCGTCGGGTTTCATACTATAAACCATCTCACAGGTTGGAGTGTGTATGGGCCGTGATGCATTGTGGTCAAATGATAAGTACCCTGCCCATTTTTTATCTGTAGCTTTACAGTTTGACCATAGAGGCATTATGACAGCGCATGCGCACTCCTAACTATGAAATGTCGTATCCCTGATGTGACGAGACTGTTGTTACCTTCTTCCTCGGTTAGATCCTGTCCCAGACAGTTCAGCACCTGTCTGAGGTCTGACGCGCTGATGTAGCCGTTTCCAGCTTTGTCAAACAACTTAAAGGCCTCTCGCAACTCCTTCTCCTCGTCCTCCGGGATCCCCTCGTCCCCCTTCACAATTTTCGACATTATCGCGACAAATTCGTCGAAGTCAATAGTGCCGTTCCCTGAAATTAAGGAATAAATCATGTTAGATGTGATGACATCCTGTTGGCGTGACGGTTAGGGTGTTTGACCCAGAACTTCAGAGTTCGGACCCAGAGTTCCAGGGTTCGAGTCTCCTGGCATACAATCGAATTTGTGCCCGGGGAGAGGCACTTTACTCGTCATTCCTTACTCAACCCAACTCAACTTCGTTTGGGAAGGTGAAAGGAGCGGGAAGGGTTCTGGCTTCCAATACCGTGCCCTAACAACTTACTGCCCCTACGGCCTCAAAAAGGTTCTGAGACTACATTTACCTTTACATTACCATTCTTTACAAGGAAGAAGAGACTATTAGTAACTCCGCGTATGCAGGTGGATTGGTAGTCAGGTATAGTACCTTCCTTTACAAGGAAGAATAGTATAAATTGGTCACGTTCTGCACAGGACTTGAATCTCTTTCCTTCCGCCACCTTAGCTGAAGAGGGAGAGCTGCACATTATTATTTCAACTCTGTCGCTGCAATAATCAATAGCATCACTGTACTCACTGCATAGGATGAAAAGGGAAAGGAACATATCACAGCCTTAAGATGGGTTGAACATATTGAGTTCTAAAGTAGATGTGTTTCCCCTGGCCTATATATCGTTACGTCAGGCATTTAACACCATAACGCAATGTGCATCAAGCCGTATTCAGGCAATCCCATCAAAGGGCGTCATATCGCGCAAAGCTGAATACTATTCAATATAAATGGTATTGTGTATACATGTAAAGGTAAAGCGTCCGAACAATTTATGACAATTTTCGTTAGCTAGTAGTGCAATGCGGATTCATTACGGCTGGCGTATTTAGCCAAGTACACGGGGTCACCCCTACTCTTCTCAATAAGTGTGCTGGGGTCTTTTACGTTCAGAGGTTTGAAGCATGCGGCTTACGCCTCAAGCTACCTCATACACGGGGCCACCGGCTTTACGTCACCATCCCAATTGAAAAATACAATCCCCTGCATATCACAACATGTCCGAGCTGGAGCCGACCTTAGGCATTTCTAGGACCGAACTCGCGGCCCATGGATCCACGGGATTTTTCTTTTCAAGAAAATGATGGCCAAGCAACGGGGTTGCGTTACCGCTTACGCTACGGTGACAATTCAACATATAAAAAGTTATTTATTTCTATCATCAAAAACATTTTGAGTTAACAGGGTATTAGTCATTGCAAATTGAAATTGGTGGCCTTTTACAAAATTGCTCATTTGTCCTAATTTTCCCCATTGATTATTCAGAACTTCTATGTAAGTATCAACAAGCCCCTCGTTCCCATACAGGGAATCTTCTATCAACTCAAATCGGTATGCAGTCGACGGAACAAGCTGAAGGGATCGATTTGTTCCGTCGGTACAGGGTTAACCTCTCCACTGTCGACACGACATTTGGTAGGAAGAGAAGGACGGAAAATCTTTTTTATCGATTGTAAGTTTTTGGATCGTTCATCCCTCGGCAGGGAAGCTGTTGCAAGTATTTTGTCTTCTGCAGCGGTTGTCGTTAACGTTTGCACGCTTCAAGTATAATTTGTACAGACATGGTGTACATTTGTACAGAAAAGCTGAGTTTTGTGTATAGAAATTTGATAGAAATGGAACCTCGACAGTTCCAAGTGCAATCAACACATTTACTATAGGATTATGATTATACCCTTTAAAACTATGTTCCTAAAGTCAAACATTTTAATTTGTGATCTTTTTCTAGGGCTGTTTGTTACGTTTGTCCTAGTTCAGGTATAGCCATTAACCCTCATACACCCGAACCTATTTTTGCGACTAAAATGACTGAACGGGGTCAAAAATGACCCCAAAATGTTTTGTTCAGTAAAATCTCCCTTTTCACTTTTTTCGCTGATTGTTATCCGTACATTGCTTCATCAATGTAAGAGGAATGTTTTGGCATATTTAGGTTTGAAAAATTCCCGTTCATAACCATAATTTATGCAAAAAGTTCAGAAGGACCACGTCTTGAGCTATTCCTATTTAGACCAGGAGGGGAATTTGAAGCTCACGCCAAATTTCATGTTGCATAACTAATGAACAGCTTACGTGAGAGCCACCAAACTTGGTGACTTTTCATAAAATGTCCCTAACAAAAATTTCAAATTTATAAAGTAAGTTCATCGTTTTTGGTGTTGCCATGGCAACAGGATTTTGACAGGCATATTTTAGCAAATTTCCTAATTTCAGTTAAAAGAATGTCGTTTCGAGGCTTTGTTAGTACGCCAAATGTATTTTCTTACATTGTTATCATCTTATGTAATCCAATGTAACTTTTATGATTTATGATTAATATCTAATGCTGATTTGATGACGTCATCGGTCAAAATCCAAGATGGCGGAGAGAATAACATAAAATTACGTCATAATGACGTCATATTACGTCATTATGACATTAAATTTGTTCTGGTCATATTAATTCACATGTGCATCATCCTCTGAAAATTTGGTGGTCATGCAATAAGTAGTTTAGGAGTTACAGAGGGCAGGTCTCAAAAACAGCACATTATTTTTGCTGGGGTCAAAAATGACCCCAGAGGACTCAACACAGACTTTCCTATATAATGTCAGAAGTATTGTGCCGATCTCCCTAGAAAATTAGGAGAGGTTAGAAAACATGTCTACTGACAAAGTCACGGAAGGAATTTTTTTTCAGATCAAACATGTTTAAGTAGCACGTCAAAATCCACGCCTGGGGTCAAAAATGACCCCGTTCGGGTGTATGAGGGTTAACTTTAGATTGTATTTGTGTTTTTGCCAACCTCTAGGCAAAATTCTAGATGTACAGTTCCTCCTCCCTGTCTAGTGATCATTGGTGGCCAATTTTTCATCACAGAAAAATGAATACCAAAAATTCCAACGCAGCTTTCTTTCTGACGACCTCCAGTCTTCCATGAAAGACTAGATAATGTTTTACATCGGTCGGTTTAAAAGAATCACAGCACGTATGTCCTAGACATCTCATTTATTTCACATTGAGATGAATAAGAAGGGGACTATAACGACTGCCTCCGCTGAGGGTCGTCATCCGGGATATCTACTTACAGGAGACGTGGGCAATCCAATTTTGTTGTAGGCGCCGGGAAGAAATGTTATCTGCCGTTTATTCACAGCCGAAACTGCCTGATACGATTTGCACAAATAACATGCTGCTGATAAAATCTTAAACCGGTGCATGGAGTGAGCCTGGAGGTCACTGATGTTGCTCTTGCGGCTAGTGTACGATGTCCCTCTCTGGTCAGTGACAACAGTAACAGCGATCATGGATGTAGGCCTAAAGAAAAGGCTAGAATGTTTATATTTTGACATTATGACGAAGGAAAGTATGAACGTAAGACAATGGGGGGGGGGGGGGGGGTGTTGTCTCTCACCCATTTACCTTTACTCAAGCGAATTATAATGTGTGGTAGTGTGGCGTAACTACAGAATGTTTGACCCAGTACCTAGAGGTCCAGGGTTCCAATCCCCTGACGCACCGATGTTGTGAATGGTACTTAACACGATTTCCTCATTCCACCCGGGTGTAGAAATGGGTGCCCGAATTACGTCGGGGAGTTTTTTTGAGTGCAAATTTGAGTGCAGTGCCACATTGTACTTGCCTATCCAAAAGCAAAAGAAAAGACAACAAGAGTACGTAGGACATAACCCTCCGTGACGCAATTATGGTGTTTGTGGTGTGGCTATGGGGGTGTCTGAATGCTGGTTCCAATTAAAGACTCCAAGCAGATGTTAGGCTACGGCTTCCTACACTGCCTGTAACGGCCTGAATCTGAGATAGAGAGGAATATCGATAGATATCACTTATGCAAATGAATACCTCATTTGCATAATTACCTTAATGGATAAGAAAATACTATAATTCCTTAGTGGTGAATGATAAGATTTTCATTCTTGCGGCATTTGGAAGCCAAGTAGATTTGAACAGTAGTAGATATAAATGATACAAATAAGGGCATTATTTGCATAATTCATTGGCAAATGCTACGATAGCCTTCTTTGCTAATGTTAGACTTCATGCTTTGACAACTTGTTTCTGTCTGGGTCTGGGTCTTTAAATCAAGATCCTGTTGATGGATTTGTCTGAAATTTGGCGTGTCGGTAGTTTAAGAGCTAGGGTATCAAACCCCTTAGCCACACCTCAAACTACTTCACGGAGGATTGTGTCCTACGACTCTCGTGTTTGTTTGTATTTGTGCAATAACTTAAGAAAACCCCTTCTGGCCTGTGCACGTAGACAGGTAGGCAGTAGGCAATGTCTTAAGAAAACCCCTGTTATTACATTGCATCAATCAACTGTTGATAATCGGACTAGCTACATTATGTTATGAATATAGTCCAAAGTAATAGTAGTGTGTATTGTCAAGTACAATTACAAAATTACGTGGGTAGATGAACTCAAGCCTTAAGTGCATGAACAGAATTCCAGCTAAAACACACGAGGGTTTGAGGGGTAGACCTCGTGATTTGTTGAGTTTTTCTGTATCTTTATCAGAAGCTCATCAGGCCCAGCGTTTCAATCAGTACCCAGTCCCTTTCTATTCCATAAGACACGGAAGGATTATGCACAGTCATTCCAGGCTTTAGACTGAATTGGAGATGTACAGTTTTTTGTATTCTTCCCTGAAGTTCGCCCAAGACTAAGTCGTCTTCGATCCTTTAGGACCTTTAGCATTATACATAGAGCACTACTGAGGCCGTGCTCTATCTACTAATCAATTCATGCATTGATAAAAGTGTCTGAGGTCTGGACACACGGGTGTAGGTCGGAATTGATAAAGCTCCCGTTGAATATCTAGGAAAATTGTTTTTCAGTTCTGAACTATGACAGGAAATTTCTTACACATACCACATTGAACGGAACCTTCCTTCCAAAGTCTGAGAGAATACTGCCCGATTTTACGGCGTATCATTGCTTTTATAAAAGGGTTCAGAGACTTCATGTGGCATATTTTCATTAGGCAAATGACTTATACATTTACATAATCTATATACAGTTATATACATCTTTAACTATCTTACGTAACTATCTTAAGTGTGGAATTACTATCATTTACCACTTAGATGAATATTTTCATGATTACATTCTTTGGAAGATTTAAAAAAAAACACCCCTGCAGTTGAAAAACAAACTGCTTGGGGTTCCAAACTTATGTCACTTCTTTTCGAGGACAAGAGCTATCTGCCACCCCAAAACCGTGACCATTATGCATTATGGCGTAGCTTGTCCATAACACGAGATATAAGTCAAGTCAAGTCAAGTCAAAGCCTTTCTTTTACTTCGAATGCTTGTTCGGCCATAATATGGCCGCTTTTCGACAAGGTCGAAGTGAAACGGAGGGGCAGGAGTCACGGTACAAAAATAAACTTAACGTAAACTTAACGTAACCGATATCAATACAATCATATAAAATACATCAAAATAAATAGTTGAATAAATAATTAGATAAACACAGGAAGTTCTGCGGCAGTACCAAGGAAAGTCTACAGGAGACCCATAGTCAACCTGAACCTTGATCCAGGACCTACCCACACACCAAATACCATGACAATCCATCAGAGTTATGCAAGCTGCAAATAGTCGGAAACAAACAGACAGACAGACAGACAGACAGACACACACACACACACACACACACACACATATACATGCACATAGATAGACGGACAGACCGACATACGCTGCAGACACACCAAAAAGTGTATTGTACCTCATGTTTTCATAGAGCACTAAGCCGATGGTGACAACCAATGCAAGCGGCGCTCTAACCCCATACCCTGTAACATTGCACTCGTAGGTGGTGACAAGGAAATCTCAAGGGTATGATATCAAAAGTCAAACCATGTCTGAAACAGTTCGGTTTGTGTGGAGATCATAGTTAGAAATACAGTTTCGGGCCAGTCCCAAAGAAACATCTCGCCAACTGTCTCATTCCATATCCTTATCGACGGTCAAACGGAAACCTTACGACACGCTTCATAATTGGATTACACCCGCTCGACAAATAACTTTCCAATAACTCGACTGCATACTTTACTGATAAAACTTTGAAGGGACGGTGTACCTATTAGCAAGCTTTAAATGCAGGAGCTTGTATTGCCTTCTATCTTGCCATGATCGGCGTGGAAGTGTATTGTAGCTTTTCATGACTCGACTTTGCATGATGTGTTTTATGTATAGAGTATTTGCACATGACGTCATAGTGGCAACGCTGATTGGCTCAACATTAAAAAAGCACACCAATAAATTTCTAGTATCATGATCATATGACTGTATCTTACGTTACATGTACATATACAAATTAAACTGTAACAGGCAACTTTTAGGTTAAATGTTAACCACTCATTGTGACTGTCAGTACTAAGGACAATGTCACGTGATTGGAAAGACCCCATGGACTTACAGATCTGGCAGGAGTTATAACTGCCGACTACTGCGCCGATACGTATGAAATCACCGATACATCAGCGTAAACGAGATTTTCATCCCAGGAGGTCTCCAAACAATTATCCGACTAAATGTTGTTAAGCTAATTACTTCATCTGGAGTAAACAAAATCATCAGAAAGAAAAAAATGCACCGACAAGCACACAGGGGAAGGTATAGAAAATACTGATAACTTTGTAAAAATTGTCTACAAATATAATTTTCTTAACTTTCCCATGAGTGCTTTTTGGTGCATTCCGTTTTTTCTGGTGCACAAGCTGTATCGTACCATCAATCAATTGTGTTTGTAGACAAACACCAAACCTTAGTTAAGTTTGTGAACTATATTTGAAGCAAACGTCTGCATCAATTATAATTTCAAAAGTTGAACAGAACAGTTTTCCAACCAAAAAAAATCAAAACCTAAACCCTTGTTCCCTACGTCAAAATCACAACCACACCAACACACAGACCAACACACACAAAAGATTCGTGTAATTATGTAGTGGCAAATGATGTCATATTCATACTAGTGACCAAGGTCTGTTAAATAAAGGTGAAAGCCATTAGACAGAAACTATGTAAATGTGGACATTATTTGTATGATTAATAAGAAAATGCTACCATGACATCCTGAAGAAAGATAGAACTTTGATATTTGCAAAATATGTCATTTGCAAAGAGGATATAATGAATTCATAAAAACCATGCTGATAAGAAAATCATTTGTATCTATAATGATAGAGATCATACCAAGTTTATACTTGTGACATATGCAAGTTATGTTGAAGTGGGCATTCTAAGTTATAAATTATGTAAACTGGGTAATTAAGATTCCTAAAAAGATGATAATGCTTGGCGACGGCATGAGGTGGTGGATCTCTTCATAGTTCCTGACCCTAACATCCACGAGTATCGCGATGCATAGGCAACCACTTTAAAGGAATTAACAAGTTGCTATGAGAGATTAGTGATGAATACGAAATGAAAGGCATTTCTTTGCCATTTCTCCTCTTGCCGTTAATGTGCACTATTATCATCCTTCAAGCTTTGTGATGTTGATTCATTGGATGGAGCAGGCAGCAATGCTGTCGTTGCTCCCAATGTTATGTTGCAAATTTCCCAAAACTCTTTGGCGCACATGCTGCCAAACAATAAACCGTGATTAGCAAGCATTATTCTCCCTTCAGATTGCATTAGCGGGAGCCAGTGCACAGGGGGTACGAAGGTAAAAGGGTTCCACTCGTTTGATACACTAAATATTATCTGAGATGCGCAGCGACCAGCTAGGTTTCGTCAAATCAGATTCTTTTTCACTATTACTCTTGGAGTTAATTGTTGCCCCAATAGCTGTGATAACCTTTGATTTTTCCCTATTCAAGTCGGTCTGGCCGTTGTTAAGACAAATTTATACCCCACCAAATATTTGCCCCTGGTTCATAATCTTCAAACTCCCTGGTAGGGATATCACGCAGACGAGGAGGCGCCGCGTCACACATGTATGTTTTCGGTCGTCTTTCTTTGTGTTGTGGTCATCCCAGGATGCCATGATGGTGCGATATTCCAGCACAGGTCGGACGAAACAAGTAGATAAGATAAGAAGCTCTTCGATGGGCAAATTGAATTGGCGCAGGATCGGAGGCAAAGCAAGTATAGCCCTAGGTTTCCCTTTTTGGTTGTTTCCGTGACATGATGTAATGTTTGATATTCTAGCACAGTATGGTATTCCACAATTTTTTACAAAAGCAGTCAGAGCTTTGTATAGAGATACTTTAGCCTCAGTTATTACACCTGACGGTGAGACTAGTTCATTTGAGATAGTTACAGGAGTTCTTCAGGGTGATACTTTAGCACCGTATTTATTCATTATTGTACTTGACTATGTCTTAAGACTATCATTAGATATAAATGAAAACATGGGTATTGAAATCAGACCACGCAGGAGTCAAAGACACCCTGCCCAGTATCTTACTGATTTGGATTTTGCAGATGATCTTGCTCTAGTTGCTGAACTGATCAAAAATGCAGAAACTCTGCTACAATCCCTAGAAGAGTCTGCATCCCAAGTGGGGCTATATTGTAATGAATCTAAGACAGAACACATCAGCAACATCTCTGGAACACTTGAACTCAGATCCCTGTCTGGGACACTCATTCATAGAGTACATAATTTCAAATATCTTGGTTCTTACATTATGTGCTCAAAGAAAGACCTCGAAATTAGAAAAGCCCTAGCATGGGAAGCAAGCAACAAGTTGGACAAAATATGGAAATCTAACATTCCTAACAAACTGAAGGTACAAGTTTTTCTTACCCTTGTGGAACCGATACTACTCTACGGTGCAGAAACTTGGACGCTTACCTGTCAGCTCCAAAACAGACTGGATGGGACCTACACAAAGCTACTACGCAGGGCACAGAACATTTCTTGGACACAACACGCTACTCTCAAAACAATTTATGGAAGTCTTCCGCGGTTGTCTCAAAAGCTCACCCACCGTCGTGTAACATTTGCTGGACACTGCTTTCGAGCCAAACAAAAATAGTTTCGGACATCCTTCTATGGAAACCAAGAGGCCAAGTGCACTGCAGAAGTTTGACTTTTACCGATAGTTTAGTCAGAGACACTGAGATTGCATATGAACACTTAGGACAAATGATGTTGGACAGGGCGATATGGAGTGATGTATGTACTTGTTTAGTCCCGGCCGATGGCCGATAGATGATGGTGATGACATGAGTGTCCCACTTCAAGTCGGCGTGGAATGTTACCCGAGACGCTTAGCTACACTGGCGACTGCTAACTGATGGCCGTCGATGTTTAAGTGCAGGTAACGGGGGAGGATCTCGGGACACTAAATCTAGCATTCTAGCTTTGAAAGGGGTTTCAACCCACCCCAGTTGATCTATTATCACAAGAGCGTGCTGAACATCACGCCTCGCGCCAAAACTTGAGGAGCTCCAAGCATATTTAGAAAGGCAAAGTTTCTTTTAACGGAACGATAAAGAACTTGGTTACCGCTTGGACAGTCCACACTGACCGCTTGACGTGGAGGGGTGGGGTGTCGGAAGAACAACAGTAACTCCTCGAAAAGACAACCTACAAAGCCAGAATAATAAACAAAACGATCCCAGGAGCCCCAGAAACCCGAATATCCAAACTTCTGGCCTTGATTCTCAATGCACATATCCAAAAAATGGCAGAGAAAGGACTCTACACCCCTGCTCTTCCTTAAGCACTAGATATCCTGTTGGTTTGAAATCTGCAATAAGTTAAAAACATGAGGGGAATCTACAAGAAAATCGCCTGCTTTCGGGTCGTATTGTTGAAAGAAAAGCGATAAACCATCGATTCAAAAATCCATAGGAGCAAAACATGAGCTGAAATATTGTAAATAACTTGAAATCAGGAAGACAAGCGTTTATTTACTCCAGTTTTTTGTAAGGGGTATTGATGCCCGAGATCATGGAACGAACTACTTTCTCTCGCGGAAGGATAATGAAACTCCCTCGAACTCTCGACGTGGCTTGGCGGATGCACCGGAAGTGTGCTCCGGCCTTTCCATATCTGTTTGGAACTCCTCGAATTATGGGATTCCAAATTGAACTGGGATTCCAAAATTAAACTGGGGCAGTTAATTGCCAACATGGACTTACCCAAATTTTCGACTGATGAGCTTCCGTCTTTGTCAAGGAATGGGCAATCTACTGCAAATTACTGTGACTGTACGTTATGCAGATAGGACACGTGACTCGGTGAGCAGTGGATGATAAGAGATAATAACTAAGTTGCAGAAAGTCTGAAGTGCACCCCCCCCCCCGGGCACTGATGAGGGATGGCTGTAGCCCCCGGCTCCTTCCTTTTGTTCCTCTTGCAAAGCAGACTTTTTGCAACTTGTGATCCATTGCTTACCGAGTAACTTATTCTATCTACATAACAAAGTCATAGAAGCAGAGGATTGCTCATTCCTTAACAAAGACTGGAGCCGATCAGTCGAAAATGTTTTTAGGTGTCGGCAATTGCAGTTCAACTTTGATTCAGAACACCAACTTTCAAATGGACATTATATACCGTTTGTTCGTGATGTCACAGCCATAATGTTTATCTAGATGACAAATGTACCAAAATATACCACCCTGGAAGCAAATATCAATCTGACAATAACGCCTGAAGAGCGTTATCCCAGTTGTGTTATATTGTGTCACATAAGCCTGAATAAAATATCAAAACTGCGTTGTGCAAATGTCACATTCTTCTTCTTTCTTTCCCATGGGTCTGACAGTTAAGAGACGCCGTAATTGAAAATCTGCAGAAGCGAGTAATATGATAATCTACAGAAAGGTCAGAGGCACCAGGTTTAGTTGATGATCAGGTTTCATATGCAGCTGAGCATTACCAAGGAAAATGATGCTGAATTGTTGAATATCAAAGAGTGAAGAACGGTTGAATAACGAACAATCATGGGGTAGGAGGGCCAAACTCTAAAGATGAAAGACAGAAAAAAGTATCGACTAATGAAATGTTACACACCATGATACATGACGATATACATCAATGAAAAATTAATGTAAGACTCTGCACTTTCCAGCGAAGGTTTTTTTCTCTATATGAAACAAACTAGCAGGTGCAGATCATTCGATACACAATATTGGGTGTTTGCACTCACGAGATTTTGACGTTAATATCGTCCGCCATGCTGAGTGGTTAAAGAAGAAAGTTGCCGAGGTAACCTTAATTTAACTTTGTAATTAAGTATCATTATGTATGGTCACGTGACACACATGCAACCTTTGTTTCTAACTCTTCCAGATACGACATGGCTGTGAAATTCCGTGCAAACACCCTTTATGGGTTATTCATATATTATTCATGTATATTGCTGAATATACAGTTATGACCAGACTTGATTGATTTCCATCACCGACCGCTCCGACGTCGCCAAAGGGCTTATCAGATCGGATTTTAACAAGGGGTGACTACCATATCCATTCATCCATGATTTATTATCATTACTATGACAGACGGACAATTAAATAAAATTCGGTCGTAGAGCCCTCATTAGTTTAGGACTGTTTCAAATTAGAGAGGGGTGTTGTTTCATAGGGAGGGAATATCTGATAAATTGGAAACAACTGATTTGAAATAAAATGTTTTTTAGAGACGTTTAAAATCCAAGCAGGGACAATACTTACCTTAGGTACGGCAATAAGTATATGTATACACAATATTGATACTCCCGGCGTTTTCTACCAGGACTTTGGAAGTTCACTTGACGCTTAGACCGCTGAAGAATTAAAGAATCATGGGTTATCTGCCTCAGTGCCTGCTGCTAGAAAGAAACACAAACTACTAAAGAAAAGGTAGGTTTTATTAGCACATTACTGGCCAAATCTGTTTGAAAAACGCTGTGTAGTTTTCTCCAATAGCAAAATGTTGCCAAATTAAAAAAAGAAATGACCCGGAAAGTTGCAGCGGGGCTAAAGACTCCTCAGTAGAAACACCTCGGTAGAAGTACACCCTAATTCTGAGCAATCTCACTTTCTTTCTACCATTGTCTGAAATATTAAATCATCTATATTTGCTGTATGAATTGTTTTGTTTTTAGAGCTGATTACAGAATCATGACCTTCAGTCTCTATTACAGCAATCTTTCAATCTTAATAGTTTGTATTGAAACGTTTAAATATCTTTTGAATCTGTAAATGGTAAAATTTTCACTTATGGCTTATAAGCAGCACAATAACTTCACGTTTGTCTTGATTGAAAGAGGGTGACGTATCTACTCTTCATGTTCATAGCATGTTCCAACGTGAGTTAGCTCTTCAAACGGTATTGAGTCGCCCTAGATTTCAGGCCAGCTAAAACAACATTAATGATTGGTGAGAATGTTCCTGTCAGAAGACTTATCTTTGAAAGGCAGTTGGTTGGCAGGGGCCTCAGGTCTTGCATCTATCTTTGTGATTGGTATTTTGGTTCGCTCGCCTAATAAGGCTTAATCTATCTAAAAGTTTACAGCCTTGAAAGATGTCACACTACATCACAATGTCTGTAAGTGTCATTTCATATGAAACACTTGAGTTCCACAACCCCATACCTTCGCGACTGATGTTAGCCTTTTCGAGTGGCATATCATAATTGTTTTTCATTTATTATGTAAATAAGGACCTCACTTGCATGAATCATGTCAGTTGATCAGATTCTCTACACAATCAACACAAGTTGTTCAACGTATCAAAGTCGTATATTAAGCAAAGAAGGCTATGATAGCATTTCTTCATAAATCATGGAAATGAGACAATATGGAGTTAAAGTATTTTGCCATCAATGATGAAAATATTAGGTATTAATTTGCACAATTATTATCCATTGATATTCCTCTCTTTCTCAGTTACATATGTCACGTGTTTGAGAGTCCTATAATGTAAAGCAGCAAATTTATAAACGTTCCTCATTAATTATGCAAATTAGCTGCATAACTAACATACGATCTTGTCAATCATCACTCAAGCTATATACATACCAAATATAATGACAATCCGTCTACCCCTTATTGAGTTTTTCCCTTTCAAAGTTTGAAACGAAGTCGGCTCCTGTAGTTCCAAAAAAGCCGATAGGAGGCCTAAACCTACACTTATTATACTTACTCTCCCTCCCAACAGCTATAGCTACCACTAAAAAACATGACCATAGCATGTCCAGAACACGAAATATCAAACCCGGAATTTCCGCAACAGTACCATAGCAAGCGTCTAGGCGGCCCAAAATCTAATTATTTCGAGCCGCCAGAAGACCTACCCACCTACCAAGTATGAAGGCAATCCGTCAAGGCCTTCTTGAGTTATCGTGCACACACACACACACACACACACACACACACACACACACACACACACACACACACACACACACACACAATTCAAGACAATAATTGGTTTAATCCAGGGTACTAGTATCTCGATTGATAGCATTAAACGTATCTAGGAACAAAATGCGATGTGACTTTGCAAAGACGAGGGACAGTCAGCTAGATTTTGCCAAAGGGAATGGCAGATTTACCATTTACGGTAGACATCAATTTTCACCAGCAGTGAACCGAAAAATATACAGACAATCTATACAAATGTGCAGGGATTCCATTTCAGTTCATGCTGGCACATTTTTACCAGACCATTTCGACCAGTCTGACGCCTTTCGCCTTCGGTATGTAATCTTTTATTCAAACGGCGCCGCCAGGAAATTATGGCGGGATTTCCTCCACGTTATCTTTGGACAGTTAGGACAGCCAGGATAAATAGAGGGCCTAATGAAAGCACGTGTTGACCTCCATTCCATTCCAAAATACAGTTGCATACATGTAGAATATTCGAATCAAACGAATTATCATGTTTACGATAAAGTTAAGTCATGGAGAAACACAGAATGAAATGGCTTACATCTGCTGGTAGTCTATCGCTTTACCTATTTCAAGGACACAGCATCACGATTGTAGCTACGCTTCATAAACCATATCTGCAGATTTAGTACTAGCGCGATGAATCAGCTAGTAGCCATGCCGAGGCATATCAATCAGAACTGGAACTGCAAATGAGCCACTGGAAATGATGTCATCAACTGTACCACTATTGCTTGTTATGTTCGGAAACCCTTGATTAAGTCCGATACACGTCATCGATGCGTGAACGCCCGAAATATGTAAAGTTTCTTTCGTTGGTGCTCAGTCGGTTCATGGTAAATTGCCAATTAATCAAAATTAAAGATTATTAAGGACACAGGTTTGTCTAAGAAGTACGGTAGGTTTTATGCAACATGATTCTTATTGATAGCTGTAACTGGGTAATTGCGTCGTATTGATATAATTGTGACGCCGAGCCGGAACCTTTGAAGGCATCTATTTACCTTGGCCTTGGCCAATATAGATTAAAACTGGGTAAAATGAACCGTTGCTCCTCTCCGTTCAAAATTTCGAAATTCAAACCATCACTGACCGTCTGTATCGATGTCGTGCAGCATTTCCTTCAGCTCGTCCTCGGACGGGAACTGGCCCAGGTTGCGCATGACGGTGCCAAGTTCGTCGATGGTAATGGAGCCATCTCCGTCCTTGTCAAAGAGTTTAAATGCATCCCGGTATTCTGGAAAAAAAAATGGAAATAGGACATTTCTATTTACAATTCTACCTCCCTTCAAGTATGGTCGACTGGCTAAACGTACAATAGGGGGCCACGCAGACCCGGCACTACTGTAAATGTATCTAAATTCGCGTGGTTTTTATTTCGCGCTAAGGCGAAAATGGAGCGTTCGCGGTGGTTTTATGTTCGCGGAAGCGTAATAGTCACATACTGCTACAGTATTGGACAAAAATGTTTGAGTTCGCGGTGAAACGGTCGGCGAACATAAAACCACCGCGAACATTTCTGCATTTACAGTATATATTTTGTAATATTTTCAGTATTAGTGAGGCTAATATACGTAAAACGCGCACAGATACGCTCGAACCAATTCCCGATAGTGTATCTGTGCGCGTTTTACGTATATTAAACATATATATTATATTAATTTATATATATCATTACATATATATTATAACATATATATTACGTATATATACGTATATTATTACATATATATCATTTTTATGATATACATATGTTTGTGTTATGTTTTTATGCGTTTTCATGATGATGAGGCTATCTATCTGCTATTCTAGGTGTTTGTGACCTAATAGGCAACCGAATGGATTAGCTTATTTGCATACTGGTACATTTCCAATTCGTATTCTCATCTATCTTTAGCCACACTTAAAGACCCACTATGTAGTTTTAGGCCAATACAGAAAGTAGATTTTCCTACTGTTTCTTTGCAAGCTTTATCAACTCTATAGAATTGCTTACCGATATTCAGGAAGGGAGGTTACAACATTACTGCACCATACAAACAACTTTAAAAAACTATTACCCTCCTTCCAAAACAACACACAGTGTGAAACTAACACATGGCCACACATGGCTTCTGTACTTCTTATCAGGCTGATCGCCCAGTGGGGTGCCTGTTTACAGTTCACCAGTTTCTGTAAAAAATCATCCTTACCAGAGTTCTTGCAGTTCTGAAGGGTCAATAACCACACTTTATTGATACCCTTCAAAGTAGACTCTCTAGAATAAATTAATAGTTGTATTCTACCCTCTTGGAAAAAGACATGAGTGTTTCCAAAGAAGAAGAGCTTCATGACATCTGGCAGTCTAAAGTGTGCCTAAGTGATTAGACCACCTTGGGGGTCCTCCAGTGCACGGGGATGTTGTTGTTTATCTACTATTGAGGTGGTGTCCGGGAGTTTTTGTTTTGTTTTTGTACAGTTCACAAACACCCAAAATAGACGAAATAATGAAGAAAATGTGCTGAAAAGGGGTTGTACATGTCCGTACCTGCTATTAACATTAAGATTTGTTCACAAGAATATTTTCAATTTTTGGGCCAAAATCCTACATAGTGGGCCTTTAAGTTGAATGATATATTCATCAGCGTTATCAAGATTACTGTGACTACTTTTGCATAGTTTGTGTCAAATACTGAGGGAAATACGGGGAGGCACCAAGTACGGCATACTTCTACTTCGGCTCTGTGCATGATCTATATAGGTGATCCTAACCCCTAACTCCAAAGTCATCCCCTTACAAAAATGGGCTATTATTCTATCACTGACCTATCAATTTGCAAAAGAATCATTCGGGAAAACAACGTGCAATTTAAGTGAATTATTTCATAAATATTCTCTAGCAATAAAGACCATTTCGGAATCAAGCCGCCCCAAACGGGCCATTTCACAATCATCCCAGTGCTAAAATTGGTAATTCCGAAAGTACCCACAGTGTAAAAGGGCACTCCCCCAAAGTTACGTGATGATGGGCACACGATAAACAGACGAACGTGTTTCCCCCCACTTGATCAAAATATAATGCGTTAAACCTTGATGAAATATATACCCAGTGAGATAGACCACCATCCCTAGGTTAGTTGATGGATATAACATTATTGGCCAGCAGGTGGTATGGTATGTACATTTGCAAAAATCTTCATTTGGCTTTAATATGATTGTCCCTAAATCTTACGCGTGGACCAGACTCATTGAAACAGTTCTGTCGCTGGTAGAACGTTATTCATGTTAAACGTTTTGCTGATGACTATGTGGATCCGAGGTATCTGTCTTTGGAAAGTGGACGGTAAAATACAGGCCTCGCCTTGATGTGTCGCCATTACATTTCTCGATGGCTCCCTGGACCATCTGTGGGCACGACGCACATACGGCCGAGGTTTTTTGCCCGATATTAACAAAACTTCATTCACCAAATAGATGAATACAGATAATGGAGTTTGAACCATCATCTTTCTTCACCATGCCACACCATACCATACCATACCACACCACATCATACCACACCACACCACACCATACCATACCACACCATACCACACCACACCATACCACACCATACCATACCATACCACACCACACCATACCACACCACACCATACCATACCACACCACACCATACCATACCATACCATACCATACCACACCATACCACACCATACCACACCATACCACACCACACCATACCATACCACACCATACCACACCACACCATACCACACCATACCATACTACACCATACCATACCATACCACACCACACCATACCATACCATACCACACCATACCACACCACACCACACAACACAACACAACACAAAACCACACTGTTGTCACAGTCTGCTCCGTACGTGTACTGTCCACCTAATTCTCCTCATGCAGAACTACTCCTTGGTCACTTGGTTGAAACTGTCGACACTTTAACAACCCCCCCCCCCACATAGGACTCATTGGTGATGGCTTTAACCGCGTTGACACCAGTCGACTTTGTAAAACTCACAACTTACAACAAATTATCAACAAGCCTACAAGAGGCCAGGTCACCCTCGACCTCATTATAACCCTGGCTACCAGTGACCATGTTGTTGTTCTTCTGCAATCGAGAAAGAGAACCGTATCCAACAATTTCACCAACCGAGTGTGCAGGCCAATCCGGGAGTCGTCCGTATACGTCTTTTCGGTCAGTGGATAACGTCTCACCAGTTCCAGGAAGTCTCCACAGCCCGTTCAGCAGGTGAGAAATCCCTTGCAGTCAAAGATCGACGACCTTTTCCCACTAACGCCCATCCGTCTGCACCATCAAGACAAGCCGTGGATGTGTCCAGCCAGTTCTTCCAACAACTGCACGGCTGTGCTATGGGTTCACCAGTTTCGCCCATCGTGGTAAACCTGTACATGGAGAAATTTGAGAACAAAGCCCTCTGTACTTTCAAGGACACTCCCCCGGCCAACTGGTTCCGCTATGTAGATGACACTTGGCGCAGACTAAAGAAGAGAGAAGCTGATGACTTCTTTGAACATATCAACCAGGTAGATGACAATATCAAGTTCACACAGGAGTCGAGTCAAGATAACATGCTCCCTTTCCTAGAAACAAAAACCATCTTAGAGAAGGATGGTCGCCCTCGGTTCGAAGTATACAGGAAGCCGACCCATACCGATCAGTATCTGGCCTTTGATTCTCACCACCCTTTGGAACACAAACTGGCAGTTATAAAAACTCTCTTTCATCGGGCAGACAACATCATCACCTCAGACACGGCCAAAACAGACGAACATAGACACCTCCGAGGTGCCCTGGGCAAATGTGGCTACCAAAGATGGACTTTCAACAAAGCCCTCAAACCGTCTGACCAGTCCAAGAAAACGCCTAAGTGTAAACCGTTGACCAACAGAAACAAGGCCAACATCACTATTCCATATGTACAAGGAGTGTCCGAAAAACTCCGACGGATCTTCCAAAACTTCAACATTGCCACTAACTTCAAACCTCAGTCAACTCTCAGACAAAGACTGGTACATCCGTCCGATAAGACCGACCCCGCAAAGGCATCAAGGCCAATGTCATCTACAGACTCAAATGTGAAGAACCCAACTGTAACAACACTTATATCGGAGAGACCAGCCACACAAAGAACATTGCGCCAACCGCTACTCTTCGGCCATTTTCCACCACCTAAAACACAACCAGGGGCACTTGTTCAATCTCGAATCCACTGATATCCTTGACCGCGAACCCCGCTGGTTTGAACGTGGAGTGAAGGAGGCAATATATGAGAGGATATACAATCCAACCCTCAACAGGAAAGGAGGGCTAAGGGTGGATCTGTCTGGCACTTGGGCCTTGGGGGCAAACCAGCTTTAGCTCCTATATTAAAACAATAGGAGCTATTGTCCCCGTTTACTTCAACCTTGTCTTGAGTTGTCTGAAATGCTTTCTATTGGACTATCTAAAAATTTGTCTTCTCTTTCGTGGCTATAAACCTACTGTTCGACTGATCTTGCTCACAGTCACTGACGAAAAGTAGTGGATGCTACTTGAAACGTCTGACCGTTTCCAAAATCATATCCAGTTGTTTGAGTAACTGCTTTTTTGGCGTATCTTATTACCAGGATGTCTAATCTTCATCGACGTACAAACTATGGGTAGTTTATAAAAACTGAAGAAAGTGAAAACCAAGAAAGCGGCCGGGCCTGACGGAATTCCAGCCAAACCATATGTTGGGAGCGAATTTGCATATGAACTGAGCGCACCTCTGGCCGACATTCTAAACTCGTCTCTTGAGCAAGGCACAATCCCCGATGAATGAAAGCGTGCCATCGTGGTCCCCATACCTATATCTAAACCTCCATCAGTAAACGACCTTTGCCCAATATCAATGACTTCCATCCTTGGCAAGGTTGCTGAAAGTTTCGTCGCCGAATAAGCTGTGTCAGATATCTCACCTCAAGTCGACCCACAGCAATTCGGCTGCCTTAGAGGAAGGTCCACAACCCAATGCCTTTTGAACTTAACTGACGAACTATCCAAGGCTACCGACCAGCCAGGCACCCTTTGCTCCCTTGTGTCTACAGACTTCAATAAGGCATTCGACCGGGTCAGCCATAAATTAATGTGCGATATCACGGGGTGTTTTCCACCAGTGCTACGGTGACCGTCGGTCTCCCACAGGGAACCATTCTCGGGCCGCTTATATTCATTGCTTATATCAACAGTGCAGCTCATCATTCTTCTTCAAAGAGATGGAAATGTCGATGACTTAAATCTGGTGGACATACGTAATCCACCTACGGCTACTTCAAACTTGCAGCGTGACTTAACAGACCTCGACAAATGGTCCCATTATCAGCATATGGTCCTACATCCCGGGAAATGCAAGGCCATGCACATCCAGTTCAGAAAGGTTGCATCTATCCCTCCCCCCTCTACCTTAACAATATCGAACTGAAACAACTGGAGGTAATGAGGATACTGGGGGTTTTCCTGCAGGCAGACCTAAAGTGGGACGCACACGTAGACCATATTTGTAACAGAGCCAGCCTCTTTCATGTCCCCAAAGAGGACCTTGTCACAGTGTATGTATACTATGTACTGAATATGCCACCCCAGTCTGGCATCCCTGAAATGCTTTGAGCCAGAAAATTGAGAAAATCTAACGAAGGGCTGTCAGGATTATCTTGGGGTCTGACTACACCGAAGCCTGTCCTCTTCTCCGTCTGCCTTCTCTCCACACGTACGCGTCGATGCAACCTGATTCTGATCTTTTCCACCTCTCTAGGTAGCGTGCGTAGTCCAGTGGTTAGCGATCTTGCCTCTGAAAAGCCCCGGGTTCGATCCCGGCTTTGTCGCTCACCCCACATGCACGCTACTGGAAAGGGTCGCAGTCCTTAGGACGGGACGTTAAGCCGTGGACCACTGTTCATTGTGCTTGTCGAAAAGAGCTAGGGGAATTTCCCCGGTACAATGAACCTGTAAATACTGTATATAGCGCCTGTCTTCCTGTCACGACCAGTGGAAGATTAGCTCATCTGTTCATTGAGTTCATTTGAGCTAAACTGGTTCGAGATCACTTTCCTGTTCTCTACTGTCATCTGAACTGTATCGTCACTTCCTACCACCACCAGCCGCCGTACGCGTTCATCGAACAAACTGAACCTGCAAGTCGCCATATTGCCCCAGAGTGATCAATATTTCCCTAACAGTCGTTCCCAAATATTTACATGAAGCACTTTTCGTTTAGTGACTACGTCAGGTCATATCGACAGTAGAAAATGCTGCCTCTTGTGCACTTTACATGATTTTGTATGGATGATTTTTGACAGGAATATGGACGACAGTTTTCCATATTGTGTCTAAGAAAAGGCATAAATAAAGATTACTCTTACTTTCTCTCCGATAACCACTGTCGTCACAGTCATAATCAGTTATTTGATGGGTTCTTCAGGGTTTGAGGAAAGGGGTCATTACAGCCTCAGACATCGGAGTTTGCGTTACACAGATTAGGCTATGCACACCCCTAAACTACCAATTGCCGTGTCCAATTATACCCAACATGAGACGGGTCCCCCCTGACTCTTCGATCGATCCACTAGCAGAACAATGATCCATTATACAGCAGAACAATCCAAGGTGCAGCGAACATAAAGGAATATTCTACCATTTCCTATACCTATTCCTTGACATCATTTTTTTTAAACTGTCGAATATGACTCAAAACATTTTGCTTGGTGTCTACGGTTTGGGTGTGGGGGCTGGGTATGATAAGATTAACATTAAAAAAGCACGACCGATTTAATTTTGAGATCAACATTTCAGCTCTTCTGTCCCACGGGTAGAATTTTTGAATAATAACATATGGTTGGAAGGCCGTTCAGCTGTTACAGTGATAATGTATCGCGTTAGCCTCCGTTGCAGACTCCTTCCGGCTGTTTTTCAAGTTACAGTTTTATTATTACATTTTTTTTCTTGTAATGATAAAACTGTTATTTGAAAAAGAAAACAGTCTGAAGGAGTCTGCAACGGAGGCTAGTATCGCACAGAGGAGAGTAAAATGTTGCATAGGTCGTAGTTACTGTAAGTCTTTCTGCGTGTTAGTGACCTCTCTACCGCGAAATCATCCAGCGCGAATTCGGCATTCTTTTTGCCAAAGGACTACACGTCTCACACACACGTACTTTCAAGAACGATTATAACTCATTACGATTAAGGCTCAATCTTCCTTACTACATCTACTGTAATCGGCAAAATGATTGTTTCTCATTGATTATGTAGATAAGATCCTCATGCATAGTTTATATTCAACGATGTTCACTTTTACGTTACTTCCAAATGCCACGAATGAAATTGCTTTCATTGAACAGTATGGAGTTATAGTAGTTTCTCATTATAAATGCAAATTAGGTGTTGATTTGGATATTTTATGTCCATCAACAATCCTCTCTACGAAATATCTTATGTTTGAACAAGGAATATAAAACCTTCTTGGTTTGAATAGTCTTATCATAGAATACATCGGGTTTATGAACTTTCCTCATTAATTATGCAAATTAGATTCTGATTTGCGAAATTACCATTTGATTATAACTTTTTCCTCAGTGATTATGCAAATGAGGTCTTTATTTGCATAATTGATATCTATCAACATTTATCTCTTTCTCAGGTACATATGTCACATGTTTGATAGTCCTAGCATGAAATACAGTAGACGTATACACTTTCCTCATGAATTATGCAAATTGCATTCTGATTTGCACAACTAGAATCTAATCACGTAAATCGTCATTCAAGCTATCTACATACCAAAAATCATTTCCATCAGTCACACCATTCTTGAGTTATTCTCTTTAAGTAAGTCTGAAATAAAACCTGCTCCTGCAGTTCCCATAGGGGGCCCAAACCTACACGACTTATTCTCTGCCCAACGATCGAGCTATCTACCACTCAAAATTCACGACCATGGCATGTCCAGAACACGAGATATCAAAGCAGGAAGTTCCGCTACAGTACCGTGCCAAGCTGCTAGGGTCTCATCAAGACCTACCCATATACTAAATATCAAGACAATCCATCCGGGCCTTCTCGAGTTATGCTGTTCATCCACATACACACATACACACAAAAGATATCCAAAACATAACCTAGCGAAGAGGCATATCATTTATCCTAGTCAAGAAAAAAAAGATTCATGGTAGTTTTTCTCGGGTGAATGGCGGTCTATTTGGCTGTCCTTAAGCCCCGGTTACATATAGCGGAACATGGCCTCCCGACCACTAGCCAACCAAGGTTGGTGGTAGGTCGGGAACAGTCTGACAAGTTTTAGGCCACACCTATCTTTTAGCGCCGAATGCTTTCTAACATACTCCCAACCATTCCGTCCGCTACCTGCAGTCCGTCGAATATCTCCTGACCGATTGCTAACCCTCTCATGAATTAAGATAGACATAGTCAGTGATTTTCAAAAGAAGGGTCATTTTGGTTTTTAATCAAAATAATCCCTTCTTCTATGGTCTTAAGGCATAACCGAGAGATCAAATTCGGATCACAGTTAGCTTCAAAACGGTTTTTGGTCGGTTGTCTGAAGGTCGGCTGTCTGAAGGTCGGGGGGGTGGGGGGTGGGGGTGGGGGTTGTGGCACAAGTTCTGATAGTACCGGTAGTAACTTTGGTTGGGCATGCGTTAGCAAAGATTGTTTTAGGCCTTGGGGTGAGTCATGGGCAGGTTGAAAAGTAGTTGAAAGTCAGGCAGCGGTAGTTATGGCGTGTTTAATATTCAAGTTTGACTCCCAACCACCAGCCGACCACCAGCCAACCCATTCCAGACCTCCCCTCCGAGAGCCGAATGGTTTGGAAATTTCAAGCCTAACACCAGCCTTACACCAGCCAACGACGAATACCAGCCAAACACAGCCGAACCACTCCCAACCATGGTTGGGGCAAGGTCGGGAGGCTATGCTCGGCTATGTGTAACTGGGGCTTTAGGTATAGAGCGAGTTTGGCATCACCGTTCTCATCCTAGCTCAGTGCATGTAGCTCGTCTCTCAAAAAATAAAGGGACGAGACTAGATAAAAACTATCAAATAAAATACATAAATAACTTCACAAGTAAGTAGTTGAGTACCGAGCCGCGTGGTACGCATGATAGCTGTTACAAAGGTCAGGTGCCCTAAGACGGCGTGTTGACCATGATTCGTGCTTAGTTTGGAGCGGTTCTGTATTGCAAATTGCATGAGTTTCGGATAATTTTTTCCGTTTGCTCACCACGAACCAAAAACCACGAACAAATCCTCTCCCCTCCTACCGCCATAAATTTAATTTACTTTCATCAAGTAAGGTCGAAATCGTCCCAACGAAAGAATCAAATTAAAGATTCCTCTAATCACCAAGATTATTCTGTCTAATATATAAGTTTAGTAGCAAACCGTTCCGTCCAGTCCACCTTATTGCAACTGCGGCACCCATGGAAATGATTTTTTCTTCATCTTTTGTTGATTTTCTTAAGACGTTTGATTCAATATACAAACATAGCAGTACACGAGGATGGATAGACCACTAGAAGCTAGATGTAATTACTGTGATGGATGAGGGTAAGATTAGATTAGAGCCCTGACAAAGTAGGTAACAAATGGTCCTTCCTGGTTCAGCATACCACATAAATACATTTAGCGGAATACTTATTACATAAGTAGGATACCGTTTTACGGAAGCCATGATAATCAAGTCAGTCATAGCTATAATACATAATAATCATTCGTGACATCCGTGTATCTGGTTGATTATGTTTTTCTCTATGTTTAGAGCTGTTTTCAACATGGTGGTAAGCCATCGCTATGGTTGAATAGAGTATATATTTTTCAGCTGCCAAGATGTCAATAAGCATTTAAGGCAATAAATCTGAAATATGAGTGCGTAACTAAGATTCCTTATTCAATTTCCGGTTTACCTCGTCCTATGATAGAGTTATCCTTAGAAACGGATGAGTCCCCGAGGACGAATTACGTTCTAAGTAATTGCTTCCTGGACAAACAACCAATCAGGGATGCACCACCAACCATTGAGGGGTTGGAGGAATGTCACTATAAAAAAGAATGGAGGCGCATGTGGGGAGTTTGCACGGGGCGACATAGACCCGCTTTACACACAAACTTCTGGCTGAGTTTACACACGCCATTCCAAGCACACTCGGAGTACACTCAACCAAAGTTCGACTCAAGTGCAGTCTGTTTACACACAGGGCCGCGAGGTGACTTGGTCATTCTCGTGA
Organism: Branchiostoma lanceolatum; assembly: GCF_035083965.1. Lineage (NCBI taxonomy): Eukaryota > Metazoa > Chordata > Leptocardii > Amphioxiformes > Branchiostomatidae > Branchiostoma > Branchiostoma lanceolatum. The sequence continues at coordinate 3,648,438 of NC_089725.1, forward strand.
CTTCAATGAAAAGCGGCCTGCATGCCGATTTGAGCTTCTCATGAATAAACAAAGGTTCAAACAAACAAACAAACAAACAAACAAACAAACTAACAAACAAACAAACACCCAGTGTGATGACCGCAATATTGTTTCGTTTGGAATTATGACAAACTTGCATCACAGAATGCACAAAATTATAAAATAGATACCGACAAATTATGGAATAAAGAGTAAGAAACAAATGTCAAAATTTCTGCCAAGTGCCTTCACTGACTCCGACTCCGTGAATGTAGATAATAAAAGTAAACGCGACTTGGGTCCGACTTGAGCATGGCCTCGGGTTTACTCATGTTGACCCCGGGAAAAGGGTAATTGAGTGCCCTACTAAATTTCTGTTTATATAGTCCGGCTGAATGTGCTCCGATTGTGCTTGGAAATTGTGTGTGTAAACTAGACCTCCGAGTCGACTCCAAGCCGACTCAGCAGAGTTGACTCGGGATCGCTCTATTTACACACGGAGCCACGAAGTGATTTGGAAGGCCCAGCTGTGTAACGACTCTACTGTGCTATATATGCATAAAACACTTTTGTTTGAAAAAATGCACTGTGTATATGTATAACGTTGACAGAACAATAAACCATCCTTTTTTCTATTATTCTGTCAATATCATGGATTACCTTTGTACTAATGCTATAAATGTTGTATTTTCGCTCTAGTCATGCTGATACCATAATATTGTAATTTGAAACTACCGTCCGCCGCACGCAGAATGATGGTGCTCTCGGACAGGTGCTAAAATGTTTTCGGGAGAGAAGATTCGTCATTAATATCTTGCCGCTTATTAGCTTTTATATAGCAGCTATTGTTCCCACCTTGACCTGAAGTGAGTTCTAAGGTCATATACACGTGTCCAAGCAAAAAAACTCACAACGGCCAAACGGCCGTACCGCACACATCAAGCCTTCGGTAACAACCCGTTTGTTGAGTCGGTAGAACGTCACTCAAAGTCGACCTCCACCGTTATGGCAACGTGTACATTATTCATCGGAACAATAGCTGGATGCCGTAGCAATGCTGGTAATACTACTATGTCCATGTGTTTCTGGCTGTGTCAGGGGCAAATTTTGAGGAAAATAACGCCCTCAGTCCACTATCACACACAGCATTTAGACAAAAAAGTGTTCCTCGCAAACCTTTGTCGCCTGCTGAACAACAGGATTCTGGGTAATAATATGGCGGCGGAAAATAGACGTGCCGTAGATTGTAGCAACAAAGAGGCGTTTTTGATGATTGATCACACTTAGAGTCCAGTTGCAGGTTAGCCAAAGAGATTCTAGTAAGTTGCCTGGTAAATGATTGTGTTTAGCAGGAAGCGGATTTGACATTTGTCTTATAAACCAGCGAACAACCATGTCGTGTAATTCTCCCACGAAGCCCTCAGACTGTGTCAATAAGCGACGGAGAGTTTTGACGTCGCCATCTTGTAATGCATATAACCTTCTCTTGATGTCATTTGTGGTACCGGGAACAAAACTACCGAAAAACTGCAAACAAAAATATTGTTTAATCATGTATCCACAGCGATTGCAAGCCGTCGTGTGTGTTTCTTATGAGATTCCATCCGCCAGAAGTTAGTATATTGGGTAGTACTTTTTATATTCAGATGCTGAAAGTTTCCGAAACTGGTAGCCCCAGCGACTGTTGGAGGCTACTTTTACTTCAGTCTTATGCATTAGCCCTATCACAGGGCTACGAAACTGGGTGAGTGAAAGCGTAACCCAAGCTACTATACCGTGAAACTGTATCACAACTTCCCCCGCGACCATCCGTGCGAAACTACTGAACCCCAAATATCATGGCAATATTCCCTACTCGATACAAGAATTTACATCGCTGTATTTCACCAACGAGAAGCAAACCTTACCACTGAATTTGAAGCACCTGGCGGGCTTCACACGGGTATTTGCAACGCACTTCCTCATTGGATGTAACAGAGCTGACCAACCACGCAAATAGGCGATGTTGTATTCATATATGTGTGTATGCATATATGCTTTCCATCAAGTCACCGCGATACTTCTTTAACTGCGTCTAACTACCCGACCTACATCGCATGAAATACCCATATCCAACCACTTGGGACTTTGCTTCTTGTTAGGTTTACAAAAGTACATCGGTGCTCGTATGATTAAGTGATGCAGTAATCTATGCCACATGTCAGTGTAAACTATCGACTTATCGTGTCTCTGACGGAATTCGAGCTTCCCAAAGAGACCATCAATGTCGTAACAGGCCTTTTCCTTTTGACAGGGTTCAGTTAATGGGATATACTTTGGAGTCCTCATATGTCTCAGAGGTGCAGAAATGCCATTAACCGCCTTTTAATGTCACGTTCGATATTTAGAAAGGGGACTTTAGTGATATATCGCCCAACATCACGCACATTAAAGAATCTTTTAGAACGTCGTTTGCTGCAATGAAAAAGAAAAAAAATTAGCTGAAAATTTCTTTAGTACCCTAAAAGGTTACTTGTGTATGCAATGAGCAATGTTCGTGATAGTCATGAATGATAACAACACATGGCCAGCTGGGCATCCCGGGCTGCATGTTTGTTAAAACAATACGTTTTTTGACAAATAAGACACTGAAGATTGAATATAGCACGTAGATCTCAATTCAATGAATTGAACTGCAAAGATATGGAGCGAAAAGAAAAGAAATAGAAAAGGAATGAAATAAGCTGAACAAAACGACTTTCTAAAAGAATGTGATATATTAATGGGAGAACGGGAGAGCTCAGCGTTGAAACAACCCAGAACAACAAACGCGAATTAGAAATACCGTGTACACATGACTTTCAAACCACTATGGTGCCCAATGCCTATTTGTTCCAATTCATTAACTCACACATTTTCGGATGAAGGATTCCAAGCTGCAGCTGTACTGAGATTTCTGTGCTGAGTACATTAAACATTGTACTACCTTTCTAAAGTTGGGACATGGCCAACCCCAGTGCGCTTTTCATTGATCACCATAGACTGCATATATATCATACTATTTCATTTTGTAATTTCTCGTTTGCAAAACCCACCATTGAAAGGAAAATGCTGATATTGAATTCAATATCTGTCAGATTATTTTTTTCATAATTCAGTCTTGAAAATCCTGGGTTTCCAACATAGGCCACAGCAAGTAAATTTTATGGATGACATCCTCCGCAGACTCCAAAAATAATGAGGTAGGGCGAAAAAAAAACAAGGCGGGCAAAAAAAACAAGATTCCGATATTTTCAAATTTTGAGATCATAAATCTGGTTAAACAAGAATTGAGGTGACAAAATATGATATTATGACCAACAGATCTTTTATTACTGTATTCAACCAATGAGGTTTCATATATGATATAAAACCTCATTGATTCAGCAGTAAACATGTCATTGTAGATGTGTATACATCTCAATAGATTAACTAGAACAAACGCAGAACATAGCTTGTTATTATACCATCATGGGCAGGAACTACACTGGGTATTCATAGGCAATGAAACACCTTAGACTGTCAACGTTTACGAAATATTTGCCGATTTTTGGCATGTTGACCACCGTCGGAGGGCAATGAAATTTCTTGTTTTTTATTTCCAAATCAGGCGAAAGTTAATGAGCGCGCTGATGTCATCCATTAAAATTACTTGCTGTGGCCATACAAGTAAATTGCCATATCGTCCGCTGATAGTAGATGGAAATGCAGTCCATTCTCTGAACAGTTTTTAATGGCGTAAGTGTTGTGTTTTTGGCGAAACTTCAGCAGCGCGCCAAACATGTAACAGTTAGCACAAAACAGTGTCCCCGTACGAGAACACCCCAGTGGCACTAGAAATTGAAGAACTGTATGCAAAGCTTAATAAGTGCGCCACTAAAGTCGTGGCACTTAGTTTGATTAAGACATATGCAGAGCAGTTTGTCATGAGAACCGGTTAAAAGTAAAAGTAATATAGATCCAGTTTAGCTAACTGAAGAGCTATTCTTCTACTGGCCGTGACAGAGAAGACAGACACCATTTACAATATTTACAGGTTCCTTGTACGGGGAAATTCCCCAAGCTCTTTTCGACAAGCACAATGAAAGGTAGACCACGGCTTAGCGGTCCGTCCTAAGGACTGCGACCCATCCTGGCAGCGTACATGTCGGGTGACCGACACAGCCGGTGTAATGGGCTAGAATCTACCTCTGGACAGAATATACCCGGGTATGATCTGGGCTAGGTCAGATTATATCCTGCGGGGGTATATTCGAAGCATTTGAGATCTTTCACATTATGTGTTTTGGGGGTTTTCATACAGGGATGATACTTTGCTGCAATGTTCCTTGCATTTTTGCTATGTTTGCCGCTACGTTTCGATGGTATGAGGCAAGCTCAACACAACTGAGTGTTGCATCATATTACATTTGGGTGGGTGCAATCAAATATCTGGAGGGATGACCAGAGAGATAATTGGAACAACAAGATGCATCTATCAGCTCATTTCTTTTTATCCTCATCAATATCATACATCATACATCTCGAAAAAAGGACTGGATATACACAAGATTCAGTTTAGAAATACAGGTTCATTTGTGAAATTGATATCAATAAGGACTCTTCCATAAACCTGGAGAATGATCTTCTCCTGGAGTATGTGTATAATGCAGACCATAGACAGTCTTTCCTCATGTAATAAAGCCCAAAGTATACCCCGTGGGCATAATATGGGCTAGGCAAAAATATACCCGGGTATAATCTAGATTATACCTTGGTATAATTTGGCCCAGGGGGTATAATCTAGGCTAGGCCAGAATATACCCGGGTTTAATCTGGGCTAGGTCTCTAGACTCTAGCCTGCTATATCGGGATCGAACTCGTGGCTTCTAGCTCCGGAGGCAAGGTCGCTAACCACTGGACTACGCACGCTCCAAGCCGTGCCTCTAGTATCGGGCTTATTCAAATCTGACAATCTTTACTTGCATGCTACACCTGACTTTCCCGTGTCATGTGATTGCTGTGGGATGTGGACAGGTAAAATGTCCAATCTCTGTCCCCGATTCTGAAATACCAATAAAGGTACCTGGCTCAGTTCCATCAGGCATGCTTGGGAATGGACGGAGTTCCTTTGGGAAAGATCTGGTACTGCCCAAAACGTAGCCGGCTAAAAGAGTTAAGGCAAGCAGGAAATAAGCCAAAAAGGAAGAAACCTGAACCATCGGCAGCTAGCCAGGATGCATTGCTTTGTACCCTTATATGTCTATACAATGCAAATCTATCTCTAACGGGGAGGAAATCTTCTTGGATGTCTCAATGCTGAATGTGATCAGGGTCAGTACTTTCACCTTATTTGGGCATGAAGAGAATGCCCGTCAATACTTAAACAACATGGCAGTGCAAGGTATGTAAAAATAGAAAGCCATCCAGTATTCCTAAACCTTGCGATCGTCGCCATGGCAATACTTCTTGTTGTGGCTGATTAGGGTGTGGCTTAGTACGATGTACAGTTGGAAAGTGGGCGACCGGCACTTTTGTATGGAGTATGTTGGGCTAGCCGCTGCCCTTGACCCTTCGCCTAGCCTGCAGCAAGATTCATTACCCACAGTCGATGACCAGTACACGACACGACCCGTCACGTCTTTACTTCCCTCAGTGGGGATCCTAATTTCCGCCCAAAACTGCCAAGAAATGAGTTTTATAGTGAAGGCAGCATTTATGAGGGGAGAGTGGATGAGGCGAAAGATCTTGGACATATACAATCTCTGGCAGATCATGATCCCCTCGCATCATGCATGATTCATTGTCTTCTCCACTCCTCCCGTAACATGACGAGGTGGAACGTGCTTTAAAGCGTCTCCGGGTCGAGGTGATTATCACGCTGCCACGGCAGCGTCCACATCCTTTGTCTTTGATTCGTCAAATTTCTGCAGTGTAAAAATACTACCTCTAGTGACAAAGGGCTCGCCTCGTTACATTCTGCACCAACACAGTCATGCCGATATGAGACGCACGTCAATGATGCAGATGGGCACAGCGACCTCTGCTCCGGTTCACAAACGCACCAAAGCAGCCAGCTAGAAACACACACATAGAGCCAAGTAAAAGAGATTGTCCCCAAAAGAGTTCACCGCCAACGAGAAATAACGTAATAAATACATCTCGCGTGTAATTCTGTGTACACGCAAGGTTGCAACTTTTGACGTCTTTCTTCACTTCTCTACCAATGGTACGTATGCCTACGTTCATGTTGTTCATGTAGAAGCAGACCTTCTAGTTACTCCCGTAAAAACAAAGTAGCACAAGAGAGCGTGATCAGCCTAGGAGGCTTGCATAGTGATGCTCCATCAACCTTGCCGAATTGATGGCCACAATTAATGGTTTGCCTTTTGTTCTCGCCCTGGAGCAATAAAACACTCGTTGTCGTTGCCTCTTTTGTGGTAGAAGTGGTCGATCTTGGCTTCAGTGGATTCACACAAGAGGATGCAACGATGCATGTACATTTTTTACAATACATAGGTATTCTGGTCTTACTCTTCGTCCTAGCATAAATTACAATAGATGAAGTAATGATGTTTTGGGCTTACGATGGTTGGTAAAATACATATTGTCCGATTACATAACATGTACATTTTACTTTATCTTGTTTTATTTTATTTTATATATTTATTACAAGCATTGTCAGCTTGGAATAAATCCTCATCAAAAACTGCCAGAGGGTCTTTAGGTATTCACAGAACTACAGAGTTGTAACAACCATTTAATTAGACAATGACGGGTGGGGGGGGGGTCATTATTCATTGATAATCGGCTATTCCAATCATTTCATAGCATTACACCAAACAATATACAGAGACAGTTGGAGGCCAATTTTTTTTCCTAATTCTACCATGACCACAGTGAAGCCAGTGGGCGGAAGGGGGGGGGCTGACATCCGTTGTCAAAGACCAGGCCAAAGACGTTCTGTCAAAGCTGAAGATTGAGGCAATCGTCGACTTGAAAATCCACCCACGAATACAATAACACGTGAAATGCAAGAGTGTAACATTTCTCTACAGCCATTTTTATGTTTATGGAAATGAGACGTTGATTGAAAGCACTTATTTGTTAAAGATACCAAAAAGAAAACATGCATTACGTGATAGTTTGCAACCCTCACGTTAGTTCCTTGATCGGTTACTGCTCGGTATGACCGCAACAAATTACCATTGGCGCAACTCCATTCAACTCACGTACCTCTCACTCATTGTCTAAAGCAAGACGAATAGTAACGTATTCTCTATAGGTTTCCCTTCACAGTTGAAATCCTCACGTATGCCAGTCTTGTAGGTGAGACACTTTATCACAAAGTAGTCAGTGAGAAAGGGCTCGTGAGCTTTTGAAAATAAGTTTTTGTCGTTGCCTTATTTGGTATAAGATTACCACAAATTACGCCTACACAGCGTTTAGTGACTCATTCGATACGACATTTATTTCTTTATTTATTTATCAATATTTAGGGACATTTGACTGGCGGATGTATGGCTGAACGATAAAGAGGTTACCCACAGGTACAGGATAAATGCACTTTATCCGTAACGACCGTTTGGCCTTTACCTAGCATTTCTTGCATCTCCGATGTTTAGTGCACCTGCTACCTTACCTTGCAGTTATTGCCACAGACGCGTCCGTGTGGATATATTGCTTTGGAGCAAAAACAGTAACCAAGGTACCTGTGATAGCCAACAATATTGCAAACTAAGGACCTATCAATCGCCAACATCAAGTCTGCAGAAAATGATAGAAAGAAGACATCACTATAAACAAGCACTGTCTACGTGTATAAGTGTATACGAAAAATACAATGCAATTTGGTCTTGAAGAAAGGTGGGGATTTTTCAACTAGTTACAGATTCGGATTTGCGCCCATACTGAAACCTCAATAGTCTTCCCAATAATGGTGCTGTGCACTTCCAGGAGACGGGGCCCTACCTACGAATGATTTATTGTGCTCGGTAGCAGATACTATCCGTGCCGTAATGAATCCGTGATGAGTAATGAGCTGAAGCTCAGTCATGGCATCTTATCGCATGATACGTTGCGAAAGAGCAAATCGATTGCTATATGAATATCACAGAGACAGGGGATGCATATAGAAAGAGGAAGTAGCAATGCGTAGGTGTCTGCGAGTCTAAATTAATGTTGCTGGGAGGAAGGGTCGCAGATGTCTCATTTCACATTCAATTTGGTTCTAAGAATTGAAAATTAGTAGAGGCCATTCCGCTCAGAATCATTTCCCCTTCGCACAGATTATCTTACTTCAAACAAAGATTGGGCTGCCTAAAAGGACCACCGATTGTCAAGTAGACTCTGCAACGCAATACCTAAGCACAGAATTCGGCAGCATGACGTATTTTCAAGAGGCGTGGTTAACAGCAATGCATTCAGCACCAGGGACTGCAACTATACATAGCACACAGTGATGCGGACGTACCTTGTAATTGGGGGTCCGATATCCCTGCGAGGCTGCCACTTGGGGTGGGAGCGTCCTTGTCGGCTGCTCGGACGGCTGTCCCCTGATCCTGGGCAGCGAAGAAGTTACAACACCACATGTTAATTGCCGTGTCTCGGGAAGAAATTCTCGCGGTCAACGTTGCCTAACCAGGAGCCTTCATGTCTTGTCACTCGGCAACAATGTCCGCGCAGGCTATCGAATATACGCTTGACGCTACTACACAACAAGAGAGGGGATTTTTCTGCGTGACTGGCTTAGGTGCAATCCATGAATGACACAGCTCCAAATGAGAAGTCTCCACGCAAATAACTGTGAGGAGCACGCCTTTACCACCAGGCGATCAATAACAGGTAGCTGCCAGCCGAACCGCTCAGCTGCCGCATCTATCATAAAAGCGTAGGGTGTCTGCTTTCATTAGCATGGCCGAGAGAGAGAGGGATGTGCCAACATCTTTTAAGGCATGGGGGTTCAGGTGGTATAGCCAGTGTGTGCGCAGAATAAGCAGCAGGTTTTGCAGTTGTGGACGATGAAATTAACCAGAACGTGCGTAAGCTGTAGATGACTAAGTGTCGCAAATGACCCAAGTAAATAAGCATGATTCGAACATCATTGTACGCCAGTAAGGGATACAAACCTCCCTTTAATGCAGATATGGATTGTGTTCACCCAACTGCCTATTACTGTACCCACGCTTCGGAAAGGTTGATAATTAATGCTCTGGTAAGTTATTATTGAACACTAATGAAGAAGAAAGAATGGAACATTAGCGATACCTCAAAGAATACTTTAACTTCACTTGCGGTCTTAAGATTTCAGCATCATTATCATGTTTTGATTACCAACCACATGGAGTAAAATGTTTTGCTTCCTCTGCTTTTTCGGTCGAATGGTTTCATTTCAGTAATCAAAGTTGCCAAAGGATCTTAGATTTGGCATGGAGTGAAAAAAATATCACCGGAGTCTTTTTTTCTTCATTATTTGAAACTAATCTTCAAGATTCTTTTATTTTCCTATTTTCAGCCCAAAATGGTATTGCGCAATTACTGGTGACATTCTCCTACAATCCCATGCGGAGATAATTTATTCAATGATCATTAGCGCGTGGAGTATCTGAGCCCGACCAATCAGGTGGTAGACGATAGACCGTCGCAAAAACCAAATAATATACATGACACCTACATTATGATGACTGTATATGGAATATTTAGCGCTAGCTTAGGAACTACTGTCTTGCGTGAAAATGGCGCCATCGAGATGTCTCCTTCACACGTTCCAAACTTCCCTTGTGTTTTCAGTTTGGTCAGTGTTCTTCTTCACACATGGCGTGTTGTAAAATCTTCAAACGAGTTACCGGAGACGACATAGTCATTCATCGCATGCTTAGTATATCTCTCTGTAAGACGAAGTTTAATACGTAATTGATTGTATGTCGTTATCCTAATTAGGGGGATCAACGACAACTGATCCATGGCAGATGGACCTCGTTATCTATGGTTATCCCAATGAGAAGTCCTTCCACAGTTATTCAGTTTTGCGATAGCCCCTAATAACTTGCCATTCATACCTGAAGCCTTCTTCCACTGAGCTGGGCACAGGTTTCTCATCTCAAGGATAATCCCAGAAAAGGTTAGTTACATGTACGTGCTACAATAGTTAATCAACAATTTTGTCTAGATCCCAGAATGTTTTTACGACTTTCTCGAGCTGTTTCCAGTAAGAAAATGGTTTTCAATTAGGAAAACATCTGGAGGGAGTTTCTGAGCGATCTTCGCTTGCTTAATTCGTAATGTGACCTCTCAGGCACATCCATACACCATACATGTTTCCCCCTACAAAGTACTATCTAAAGACAGCCGCGCAGGATTAAAGGTACAATGGAATATGAAAGGAGTCCTAAACTCCAGAAGGCAGTGTTATTTTCCACTAGATTGTGTATCAATGAATACATAATCAGCCGAATTTTTACAGAATTTTGCTTATGGTGAATTACACAAGGTGTTTTTTTTAAAACAATATGATACTCACTAAACCCTTGCAGACCCTACCCATGTATTCCCTATGTGTAAACATACATCTTTAATGGTGAGTATTTTTGGCAAAGATGAGGGGGGTTAAGCACATTAAGAAGGCCACTTGTTGATAAGATATAATAGAGCACAAAGCAAGACGAGTTTTTCTTAACCACCCTGACAATCTTTTTATAATCTAACTTTTGTCAGGCCTTGTCAGGCACATTGTAATAAGCCATAGGCCGAGGTTGTTTAATTTAATTAATCAGAAAATAGAGGGTCACCTGGGGAATTCGGTAGAATACTGAATGCTTTTTGATGCGCATTTGACTAGAGGGTACTTTATCGTATACTGTAAAACGTATTCATTTTTACTTCCTAAAATTATCATCTATTGGAAAATAACTCCCCCTTCTGGACTTTAGGACTCCTTATGAATGTATGCGTGTATGAATGATTCACAAGAGTGGCACTTTGGCACACAGTGTCGCTGGGGAATGTGAATGATATACCTTTTCGCAAAACCGCGGTTTGGCCATTGCAAGCCCGTTTTCGTAATCGTTTTCGTAACGTTTCCTACTTTATCACTAGCCTAACTTAATCACACTTCTAGCAGCCCTTCCAATGGTCATGCCCCTGGAAGCTTGGTGGCAAACACCTCTAATGCTTTGGTCCCAACTGTGCCGGGGCCCGTCGGGGATGTAGCTCCGGCCGGGCTGTGCTGTCTGGGGGGCACCGGCTGTCGTGGTCACAATTAGAAGTTTCCTTCTCGCTGGCCTGCAGGGGTCCCGGGGTGCTCCGGCGGGCACTCGGTGACATTTTGTTATAGATTTTGTCACCTTCATTGGTCGGTCTACGGCAGGTACCCGTCAGGTACCTGACGGTATCTTGTACATGTAGTGACTCTTGTGGGGTCCGACAGGGTAACGCGTGCTTCTCACATCCCAGTGAGGCAGTTGTAGGGTCCCTGCAGCGTGCCCCGCAAACGACTGCCAGGCATCAGGCAAGCTCCTGGTGGGCACTTATATCTCCTGGGTATGTAAACAAGCGCTTCTTTCCATCAATATGTCAAATATATTTGATTATTTCCCAAACCCTAATTCACAGTACAGTACACTTATTATACCAAGCAAAGAAATCAGGTCCATATTCCTCTCTTCCGCACATCATTAGCAGTAGCACAGTTCTCCATAAAATGCAAATGTGTCACAATATGGAACAGTCTTAAGACAAATATACAAACAATCTCCTCTTTTGTCACATTTGAAAGTGCTCTGACAACCCATCTCATAAGCCATCCTAGCCGCTTGTGGTAGTTTCATATGTTCAGTTCTTATCTTATTTTAATCTACACCATTGATTATTCGATTATCATTATCTATCGTTATCATAAACAGGGCTTGCCGCACCATCACAGGTAACCTGAAGGTCACACCCCTGCCAGCCTTGTACACACTGGCAGGAATCTGCCCGCCTGGCATCCGACGAGATGTCCAAGCAAGGACCGAGCGGGACAAACAGCAGAAGGATCCCAGACATCCTCTACATGGGCACCAGGAGGTACCCCGGCGACTGAGGTCTCGTCACAGCTTCATGACTGTACGAGGCCTAGGGGGAAAGACACCAGAGACCCTCAGGATCGAGATGTGGAAGAGGAGTGACCCGAACAACAACAGGGCACTCCCACCCCCCAGTGAGTCCCTGCCCCCGGGGGCCGACTTGCCCAGAAGGAACTGGGTTACCCTGAACCGGGCAAGGGCAAAGATGGCCAGGACAGGTGACAACCTGCTACGGTGGGGGAAGGCCAACAGCGCAGCCTGCGGCTGCGGTGAGGACCCCCAAACCTTGCAACACCTGATGAACAACTGCAGACTCTCACCTACCTGCACAGACTCAGACCTGCGGGAAGCGAATGAAGTCGCACTGAACTGGATAGAGATGAACGACAAGCTATGATCATATTCTATGTATTACTTTGCTATATCATTTATCTATTATAATCAATTTTGAATAGTATAGAGGAGGGGGGTGTAGCATAAGCTATATACGCCTTTTCCTTCCCCCTGCACCTGTTTTATGTATTTTTATCGTATTATGTTCTATGTTCAAATAAAAAAACAAATTAATATTTGTCCCGGTGGACTGCTGGCGACTGGAGGGGTACCTCTGGAGGGGGCTTTGGTAGAATTCAAATGAGAACTAAAATCTTCTCGAGTCCCGGCCGTGCCCCAAAATAGCCCGGTAGTCGCAGGGTGTCCCACGGGACCACGTAGGGGTCACGCTCAAAAGTGCCAAAAAGTAGGCCAAAGTAGGCCGGAAACTACCCGGCAGGGCCCCTTATTCCAATTGGGACCAAAGCATAAGTCAGGAGTTTCGGGAAAATGTTATGCATATGTGCTATCATGGACCAATTATCGCCAGACTGAGACTTATCTGTTACCATTGGTGTGATGATTACTTTTCATGTTGTCAGTGAGTCCTGGGCACCTATTTGGACTGATTTTCACAGTAACAAAGATTCCTCAGCTGCTATTGGTAGTTCTGAGAATGGCAGTGGATCTCTCAAGTAAGAGGCGAATGGCAATACGCTCTTGGTAAGGAGGCCCAATCAGCCCCCGACAGTGAAAGATTGTGTAACACAGCTATCTTATTACCTCAATAAAGAAAGTTATGTTTGCATTATTTTTGTGTGTTTGCAGCTGACTTGAACTGCAGGATATTTTGAAGACAATTTAAAGGTTTTTGGTATGTGGTATTGGCTACTATTATTTACTTACTTACTTATCCTCTTCGTCCCTTCTGAGACATAAGGCTATGGCTCATTCCCTCCATCTGGGTCTGTCCTGTGCCAGTCTTTCAGCAGTTCTCCAGGACATGCCCATGGCCGCCAGGTCGTCTGACACTGTTCTCCTCCATGTTGTCTTTGCTCTGCCTCTTTTCCTCTTCCCTGTTGGCCTCCAGTTCAGGGCAACTTTAGGGATCCTATCACCTGGCATCCTTAGTATATGCCCTAGCCACTTGAGTCTTCTGCATGTGATCTCAGTGGTGAGTTTTCTACACCCAGTTTTGCGATACAGTTTAACATTGGAGATCTTATTTGGCCAAAAGATGCTACAGATCGTACGTAGACAGCTGTTGTGAAATGAGTTGATCTTCCTCATACTAGTATCTGTCTTAGATTTGTCCAGTCCAGTGCCTCTGATGGGAGGGTTTGCAGGAATGATTATGTACATCACTTTTGTTTTCTTCTTGTTTATGTACAAACCGGTCTGTTTGCCTCGATCACTTACGCGGTCGGTTTTTTCCTGGAGTGATGTGCGGACAGAAGAAAGGGCAGCTACTATTACTTACATGTAAATCAACGGCTGCCTTCCTAGCAATTTCTTCAACACCATGTCATGAATTTTACCGCCATCAATAATGGGGGTATTGTTTATGGTCTTCAGGTGTTTGTTTGTCATGTACTTTGAAAGCACTCTCCATTCAAAACAAATGCAGATTCATTATGTACATCACGTTGAATCATTACAGCATTCTCATATGTACGGTACATCCTTTCCCAGTTTGCTCATATTTTGGTATTAGTGCACGTTCAGGATAGGGACTATCATTGTAAGGTACCGTCAACGGCGTGTAAGATAGACCCATACAATCCCTTTAGTTCTTAGAAGAAAGAGATAAAAGAAATTATTCTATCTGTATATATTATTATCTGATTTAATAGGCAATCAAACGTCCCGAGCATCTGTTTGGATAAACCGCAGTACCGTGGTAGTTGTCTCTACTTCCTATTCTACACCTATCGCCGCTTCCCTAAGCTCTACTTTATTTGACGCTTTCCTCACTTGTCAATTCTTAACAGCTACAGTCGACAGTTATATCGCTGGACGGCGTGAGAAGCTGCAGGATTACCAGGACAACCACCAACATTTATCTTAACAGGATGAAATTTACTATTTTGTGCATGACTTGTTGTGCATACTGAGTGGAACATAGGGAAGCGCTAAGCTACTCAGGCTCTATGTATATGTATGGTCCTTCAAAATGACACTGATCCCTCAGATATGGGACATTCCAAAATCACCTCTGTAATAGTGTTGAAGTACAAAATGGACCATTCCCACATTACCGTACATACTGCAGACTTCCGATATAACCAATATGCAAAACAGGATTATTCCAACATTGCAAAAATGGATCATTGCAAACCTACATCCTGCCAAACTTCATGGATTACTCCGAAATCACCCTAGTACAAACATGGACTATTCCAGAATAGATCCAGATTTCCAGAATGGATTAAACAAAATTAACGCCGTGAGAAATTAACCACGCCCTCATACAAAAGCACCTACCGCCGTACCAAATTTCAGGACTTAACCAGTATCATCACTACACAGGAATCGAGATTTGTTCATGGTAAATTACTCTTGGTATCATAAAAAAAGAATTGGTATGTTTGGGTAGACTATCAGCTTTTTTTAAATTGCAGGGGCCGGGTTTGGTTGAGACTTTGGAATGTGACTACTCGAGAAGGGGTTGACGGATTGCTATGATTTTAATGTGTGGATAGCGTTAGTAATGACTGACAAACTTGAATGCTAGTCATGCAAATCGGGAGGTAGTTTGCATAATTGGTGAGGGGACTTTATAAATTAGCTGCGTTTCGCAATAGAATATCCAAACATGTAACATTTATAACTGAATACTGAGTACTGACTGATTTTATTGCTCAGCAATTGTATCGGTGACAATGTATGACAATGTACAGATAGCGTGATTTACAATCTAGGTCTACTTTTCAACAACTCTAATGAAACGTACCGTAATAACTAAACGGAACTATAGTTAACATCATATTACGTATTTCTAGGCTACTTTGCGACTTAACATTCGTCAAATCTCATGTAGCAATAGTACAGTTTCTTTTTTTTTGGATATATTTTTTAGATTTCATAAATTTTGAATATATAAGAGGTAGTTTTCTATACCGTTGATTTCAGAATATACTTTGAGTTTATTATCATTTCTTATTTTTGTCTCCAGTCAGAGAGGAATGTATCCTACATGCGTTCCTTAAATATGTTTCCAAAATATTTGGCATCAACACTAGGATTGAGCCAGATAGTTCGAAATCCATATCTGAACAACATATCTTGGACACGTTCAGCCAAATCTTGGTCTTCTTCAACGGCTACAGCATACGCGTTTTTCACAATTCTTTCGTTAGGCAGGTGTTGTAGTCGGAGCCAATATTTGATCAGGTGCGTTTGGGTGTCAATGTATAATGGAAACGTTCCTAGTTATAACTGAGGAAAGGAGAAACATCAAACAATATCAATCATGCATATAAAAAAATATGCATAACTTATGAGAAATACTGGAAAATGATGGAAATTTCATACTTGCGGTGTTTGGAAGTTAAATAAAATCAATATACATGGGTGATACAATCAGTTACTCATTTTCAGAATAGAGGAGAAAATGCTATTCATATTTAGCCATCTTGATAAGACTTGCATACGTTGGACAACTCGTGTAATTTGGGGTAAGATCATCAACTAATATGATTTATGCAAATGAGATAATTGCAAAATTACGCTCTGCAGATATGAATCATTACACTATTATCCCTGCGTTAAAATAGACTATTCCAAAGGTACCGTGTAAGAAAGAGGTTTAACCCAGTGAAATGGACCACCATCCCAGTGCGAAACCCCCAAACCAAATTTCAAGTCAGTGGTACAACAAATGCATACAAAGAATGAGGCAAGAGATGGGGCTCTTGGCACATTTTTAGATTCAGTTGGCTTGATATGGTGGTCAGTCACTGTTTAAAAGACTAGGACCTGTTAAATGTGCATATGTACAAATTCAGGTACAAATCAAATTCAATTGACCACATGTAAGATATCTGTCAAACACCAAGGTAGTTGTTTTCAGAAAAGGTTTTAATAAGAAGAAAAAAACTGAGACAAATTTCATATTTATGCCAAAGAAATACAATCCACTGACAGCTATACCTACCTCGTCGTTCCTTTTACATATTCGGTTAAATTCAAAACTGCCAGGAAATATTCAAAACCAAAGCAAAGAGAGCACTCTTCAAACTCAAGGCTCTTTTACTCCCCAATTCACGTCATTCACCATGGCACAGTTAGCATTGGGGGGAGGAACATAACCAACCCACGCTTTGCAGACGATATACATGGGTAGGCAGGAGGGGAAACAGAACTGGCCAATCTACTGGAAGCACTGGGCACTACCTCCAGGAAATATGGAATGGAGATCAGCGCAGAGGAAACCAAGCTGATGACAAACAGTGACAAGCCAATCACAACAAAGGTAGTGGTAAACCAAGAAGAGCTTCAAACAGTGGAACAGTTTAAATAAATTTGCTCCATAATCAGTAAGGAAGGATCAAAAGCAGAAATTGTATCCCGAGCGGCACAGACAGCAGCAGCCATGGCTAGGCTGAGACCCATCTATCTGGAGGGACAGGAACATTAGTCTGAAATCCAAGATGAGACTGCTGCGGGCACTGTTAATGTCCTTTTTTGGCGACACCTCAGAGGCAAGCCTAATGGTATATATATATATATTGATTTGCATAATTGTCATATGATTATGTAAATCATCAGCTATCTACATACCAAAAATCATGATGATCCGTCAGCTCCTTCTTGTGTTATTCTCTTTCAAAATTTGAACCAAAATCAGCTCCTGCAGTTCCAAAAGGCTATATATATAAATCAATATCTTATTTGCATAATTTATGAGGGAACTTTATAAATCAGCTGCATTCCATTATAGGACTCTCAAACACATGACATATTTAACTGAATATAGTGGTAAATGATGGGGATGTCATTCTTGCAACATTTGGAAGGTAAGTAAATGTGGCCATAATTAGACATAAACCTTGCATATAAGGGCCTCATTTACATAATTTATGAGGAAATAGTACAATATCCTTTTTTGTGAAGACAAGACTTTCATACATTGGACAACTTGTGTTATTAGAGTAGAGAAGGTGATTGATAGCATCAGGGAGTGGATGCCTGCCCCTTGCCAGCAACCTAGCGCTGGCACACGACAGAGACAAATGGAAGGAGGCAGTGGGCTCAGCTGCAAAACGCCCCCACGACTATCTCCGGTCAAGGGACCAGTAAGCGGTAAGCGGTAATTACCTTCGCCGAAAAGGTTATATTTTCGGTTACGTCAGCTGTGGGGTGGGTCGACATGTATGTCAAGAGTATAACTCAAGAAACCTTTGATGGATCTTCATGATTTTTGGTAGATGCGTAGCGGTTGTGGGAAGGAAGGTCATTTCAATTATGGTTCACCTGGCGTTTTCCAACAGTATTGCAGCGGACTTTGTATGTTTGTATGTTTGTGTGTTTGTATGTAGGCCAAAAAAGTGACAGAAATGTTGATGGATCTTCATGAGTTTTGGTAGGTAAGTAGCGGTTGTGGTAACGGAGGTCAAGTTCGACAATGGTTCACCTGGTGCTTTCCTATAGTACTGCTGCGGGCTGTTTATGTATGTGGACAATATAACTCGAGAATCTGTTGATGGTTCCGTATGATATTTAGTAGAGGAGTAGGATTCGCAGAAAGGAAAGTCAAGTTCGATAATGGGCCTCCTAGCGGGTACCTAAGGTACTGCAGTGGAGCTTCAAAGTTTGAGGTCCAATCTTCTGCAAGTGCTACGGTCATTATTTTTGTGTGGTAAATTGTTCATGCCACAGGAAGTAAGTTGTTTAGGTTTGGGTCCCCTGGTTACTTGTTTGGAACTGCAGTGGGTGTTTTTATTTTGACCTTCGGACATGAATAACTAAAGAAGGTTCCGGTTCGGAATTGTTTTGACCGGATAGCTAAACAGTGCGTGAAGATAAGACGCAAATCCTAGGTTTAAATTTTCTCGTTAGTTTTGGCTCCATATTTTTCGGCTATCGCTATAGCAGTGTGTAATCTTTTATATTTCCTGAAAGACCCAATCTTCGTAGCGTTTTACGATTTCGGAGTTTTGGTCGTCCGCGAAGACTTCCTGGTATTAGTGTGCGATGACGGTAAGGCGGCCTTGTCGCCTGATTACCCGAATCGTGCGTTCTATGTGCTTTTTGCATGGTTTCGCACCATCGGGGAAAACGTATCCTTACGATTTTTTTTTCTTTTTCCTAATTGCACAGACAGAATGATGACCTTTATTCCCATATCAGTCATTATCCTAGGAAAGCTTTTATTTTCCTTCCAACGGCCTTGGAGGAATGCCCTAAAAATAGCAGTTTTGGGGATGAAAATTGCTTAAAATGACGTTTTTTCTTTTACCAGAAATGACGTTTCCACAGAAAAGATCAAATTCGTCTGTCGTTCAAAGACAAGGCACCCCTATCCATCGGAAACATTGAATTGGCCAAAAAAGGATCTTTGGAAAAGCGCTATTGCCTTTCTGGGTACGAGTCATGGTCTCGGACCGGAGTTTTTTGGCGATTTCGTATGTAGGCCGACACCCTCAGGTCGACGGGCTACAATTCCGCCGAGAAAAGTAGGACGGAAAATGTAATCACATGGTCGAAAAGCGGTTTTCTGCTGTTTTCCGATGTATTTATCGGTTTTGTCCGTTGTCCCTTCATTTTGGGTAGAAACCATAGTAAAATGTAAATTTGGCACCCGAAAATTATCATTTTTTTTACACTTTTTTGATCGAGCCTGCTCGGAAAAAACGAGTTTTCCTGGGGTCACGGCATATATGCTGAGAAAGCTTAGTAAATGGTGTCTCTGAAAAATGAAAAAAAATAAAAAAGTCATGTGATAACTTTTTCGCAATCTCCGATGACGCAAATTCGGTGAAAATGCATTAAAAACGATGCTATTTGGGTCATCAGGCGCGAAAACCGCATCACCGTTGCCGCGGACTAATACAAAAAAGGCTTCGATAGCGAACCAACTGCACCGCGCCCAAAAATACTACAACTCACGGGCTTTTCAGAAGATTCAAAATATTCATGCACAGCTAAAACCATCACCAAGCAATCTCGGGCAGAAATCAGGGTGACGACCACGCACTTCCGGCAGATTACCGGGTCATGACCCAACCCCGGTCACAATTGAACTCCGACCCGGAACCTCATGTCGGCCCCGAATTGTAAAAAAAACTCCGAACCGAGACCAGAGGGGTCGACATATCGCCGTGGTACTTGGTATGTAGATATCTCAGATGGTGCTTTACATAATCAAGTACCAATTATGCAAATCAGGAGCTAATTTGCATGTGACATGTGTAGCTGAATAAAGAGAGGTATTGATAGATGTCAATAATGCAAATAGGTACCTAATTTGCATAGTTAATTAGAAAATATTGAAATACCATATTGGTAAATGATAGGAATTTCATTCTCGTGGCATTAGAAAGCTAAGTAAATGTGAACATTATCAGATATAAACCATGCATATCAGGGCCTCATCAACATAACTTATAAGGAAATTTTAACAAGAGGCTTCTTACTGTACGACCTGATTTCTGGGACACTATATTCCAGCCGGGGCTGGGAATGTCAGATGCAGGTCATGTAATCAGATAGCCCTGCAAAAGTAGGTCATGTAAACAGTTGGGCAACTGCACTACTGCTAGGTACTGAAAAAAGATGTATTCTATTCATATTCAATTACTGTACCATGTCTTCATCACGTCCAACTTATAACACTGCAATATCAAACCGTTGTGCCCCATATAATATCAACATACTCATATTTTTCATCACCAGTTGTAACATATATCAACACACTAGACACAAATACTAGTCCTGGACCTCCAAATGTTTTTTTAAAGTCTTAGAGAAAGGCACTCTCCATAATAAGCCTTGCAATTGATTATTTGGCGAAGGTAATGTGTTCGTGGAACTCAAGTTCCCTATACACAAGGTTATCGTCTTATATACCAGGATTTATCTCGATGGACCAGAGTAGCAAATTTACGTACATATTGACATGTGACAACCGCTGCATGGTATACTTAGGAAAATATATTAAAGAATGTCTAGACGTTAGAAATTCCTCCAATGATTGTAAAAGTCCATTCTCATAGGTAGATTAGCCTTATGAAGCTATAGTTATAGATACCATACTTTGTACCTTGCACAGTTGTGCAATAAATCCATCATATGTTTCTTCTATTGAACCCCTCGTGTCAGAAGTTTTCACCAATTTACAACTTGCATTTAGCAATCTAGAGACATCGAAACTACACATGCAGGACCAAAATGCCATCTCGTCTGTTTAACAAGTATAATGACGAGGCGGAATTACCTCCACTAATGGTCTGATGTGCCGAATGTCAGTTAAAACCAAAACCTTCTTTCTTTCTTTCTTTCGTTCTTTCTGTCTTTCTTTCTTTCGTTCTTTCTTTCTTTCTTTCTTTCATTCTTTCTTCAACATCATGCATGCTGACACTGACGAAAGACAGCGGATGCTGTCTAAAACGGCTGTCTGTTTCAAAATCTTATCCAGTTGCTTGAGTAACTATTTTTGGCGTATCTTACTACCTGGATGTCTAACCTTCATCAACGTATCATGTTTGCTGGTATCAGATTATTTGTAATGTAGAAGCGCTGCCTACGGTCTCGGTGAGTACAGCAAACGACTGCATCAGTGTGAATGAAATAAACATCTTATCTTACATAACAATAGGGTGTGGTACCGGTGCGCGGAACAAATATGTTTATTACTTTCTTCGGTACGATATACACAGAGAGTACACGCATCGATACGCCTTAATCGAATAACGACACATTTCGTACGGTATTAAAAGAGTTTGATTATCCTGCTTGCATCCTTTCTCTAACGGAAATTCATCATTGCATCTAGATTTCTACTAATTCTGCAGCTCACACATACGTAACAATCGCACGAAGCCACATGTAAGGCTTTGACCATATTTTCTACTACGCAAGTAATGCTTTAAGCCATTTCCCTCGTTTTCAATTAGGGGTTTGCTTTCAGAAATGTTGCTGTCAAATTTCATATTTCCGCCTGGTACCTAAGACTGCCACATTAAAAACAGACGGTGTATTTAAAGAGATCTACTAATGCTAGGGTCACATTTGATAACCGGGACCCGGCCGGGCTGTTTGCGGGAACGAAAAATCAAAGTGTATGTCAATAGATTTGCACAAGCTATGCTCTTAAATAATTTTGGGTACGTTTTGTGCTTTTGTTGTATTTTATATTATAGTTTTCGTTCCCAAAGACTGCCCGGCCGGGCCCCGGATTGGAAATGTGACCCTAGCATAACGCGACATCAATAATCCCCATTCTTGAGAAGGGCCCGATAACACCGTTTTATCTATGTGGCTGACTTTGGCCAAGTTTACACATGCATTTTCCAAGCACACTCCGAGCACACTCTGCCGAAGTCTCAATTTTGGACTGTGTAAACAGAAATTTAGGATACCCAATTACCCTTTTCCTGGACTCGACTTGAGTAATCTAGAAACCATGCTCAAGTTGGGCTCAAATCGCGTTGATCTGTATGCAAATCAACTCCCGGTGAGTTCATATGAAAATCATATGCCAGAGGTCATATTAAAATCAAATGGTGCAAATTTGAAAATGTGTTTCTTACTCTTTATGCCATAATTTTCGGTATCTATTGCATACTTTTGTGTACTCTGTGGTGCAAGGTGGTCATGATTTAAAGCGACACAAAACTGCAGACGTCACACCGCCGGCGCAGCTGGGTGTTCCAAGTCCCTTCACTACCCTGAGTGTACATTGTAAACAGACCGCTCTCGAGTCGGACTTCGGCTGAGTGTACTCCGAGTGTGCTCCGAAATGCATGTCTAATGCATTAGGGTGTAATGGAGAATAACGAGAGCTAATTTTACACATCAAACATATCTCCGTAGTCGTTTTCATTTGAAAAAATCAGCATTTCACCTGAGTGAGGAGACGTGCTTTTCGTAAAAACAACTATCAATAATCTACGATAATCACAAACACCCTCTGTAGCTACCATTTACACCACAAAGCTAAGGAGAGAATCCTTCATCGATCAGATGAACTGCTTCAACATATCCAGTCAGTATAGATAAAGTCATATAAAATCAAACTGCTCACAGCAAATGAAATGGAAATGGATAGGAAATGGTCGTAACGCAAATAAGGGATTCGCCTTACCATCATTTTGATTCAGATTTGACGGCAGTAATTCCGGATTCTGACTTCGGGCCACAGTCGCCTTTGACTGCTGTGAGGTCCACACTGTGCCAAAAGAAACCACGCCTTTCTCTGAACGAATCTCACCGGGCCGTTGACGATAACAACCGATAAAAGGAGAAGGAGGCAAATTGGGGAAAAATTCACCACCACGACATGGTTCACGTGGCTGAATTTAAAAATGTACGCTTCGTGAAATAAAATCCCTCTTTCACATGTACAGGGTGAAACCAATATCTTGCCCAAATGTTTACGGCTTGTAATGGGCCGCATTACATCCTGATCACGAATTCGGACGTACATCTACATAGTCAGATAATTAATCTTCACCCTACGCCGATTAAAGCCCGCCTCAGTTTCCTCAAGGGATTTCTGCGTTAGAGGAGGAATACGGCCATGACATTGGCGACCACCCAATCACACAAACATATCCATCAAAACACACCTTCTCTCTGAAAAAACTATAGTTACATGTATCTTTCTAGTCCGTAATAATAATAATAATAATAATAATGATAATGATAATAATAATTAGTTGAACGCAAAGTCGTTTTAATTTCAAAGCGTTCAATTGTTAGGAAAGTTAAATCTTAAATGAATGTTACAATGATTGAATGGTAAGTTATCGCAATAATACAACCAAAGGGTCACTTGAAACTTTACCATCGTCTTTAACTTAGTCTCAACATGGCGACAGGTGACATATTACTACTCAGTGGCGTTGTCAAAATCAATAATAAATTTGGCTATTGGTCTGTAAAACGAAAAAGGATTTTGACACACAGGTGCCGTAGCCAATGCGAGAGCGAGAAGGAAATATACGATGTAATCAGGTTCTCATTCCTATCGACAATAAAGACATTGCGGCAAGGGAATTGGATTTGCGGCACGGTGAGTGAAGAATGAGAATTTGAACACCCTGTCCCGTCCATTTTGCCAGGGCAGTTATCGTTATGAAATAAACGTACATTGTATGATGGTCACGCTAACACACTGCATAATACATAGGACAACTCCCGGTGTCAAAGATATGCAATGAGAACAACATTGTCTTTCTCTGTTGTCTCAACCTCTCTATCTTTGTACATTATTTGATATCATTCTCTAAAGTGTGTTTCTCCTCTCAAAGTATACGATTGTTTTTGGCGACGCCTCGGGGGCGAGCCTAATGGTATAGTATTGTGTGCAGTTTGCAACAGTTCTAGGAATTGTACAGAAATTTGTCCACATGCATTTTAAGCCAATAAAAATGTTTGGAATGTTAGTCAGCAGTAGAAAGGATAGAAAGCGGGTCATGCCCTGGGGACATTCGTCCTAGAAAACATAGACAGGTAGCCACATATGTTAACAAGATGTGTCAGGCTTATGCATACATGACCACTCAGATCTACAGTTGTTATTTTCTAAAACAGTGTGTGGCTGTTACAATGTTTTAGATGTCTTAATGCTGGTCCCTACAACTATAACATTTAATGTCCTTCTTCTGGGAACGGGTCATAACTGCACCAAGTTTGTACTGATAAAGATTGTGCACACACTGCTTCAATTACCTATACAAGCAGAATAGTTAAAGGGCATTAACCCCATTCATGACATCACATGTCCAAGTCATATACCACACGTAGACAGAAAATACTTGAAACCAAGGACAGAATCTGGAACGATATCAAAACGGAAATCATATTCAGATCGATCAATGAAACATTTCACTGCCTCAAGGACATTTAGCAAGCCAGTTAGAAAGATTCACACAAGAGACAAGACAAGATAGCATTTACTACTAGCACTAGATGATTATCCTGCTGATCTGATCCTGTGCAATTCCGAGAATTGTCGAGGACAATTTCTTACAAGTAACATTTCTGTAGGTTAAGATTCCAAGGGGCATTATGGCATTTCATTAGGAATTCCTGTCATTTCCATTGGGACTAGAGTTCATGGCATTTGAATGGGACTCGAATTCCTGGCATGTCATAGGAATTCCTAAGCTAACGTCCCTGAGGACAGTCCTATTAGAATTTGTGTAGATTTTGACTTACATGGTGCAGAGTAGAATAGTCATTGAGGTGTATAGTGGGAACCCAATCAGTGGGCTGTTTTTAGTTGTCAGGCTGTGATGAAATCTATGTTCGTTCTGTTGGCGGGATATGGTAAAATGACAATGTCTTTTTATCATTGCCAATCTTGTTATTCTTCTCTGCATTCGAACCATTGTCCTCAAAATTTCCCTCAGAATGCGTAACTGGAACTGGAAAAGAGCAGTTGATACGTTACATTCTACCATACCCTCTCTTTTATCGTCGCGGCGGCTTTATGTAACTGCCCTCTCGCAGATTATAGCGGAACTGCTTTTTCCAACTTTACCGGCGCACATGATGACATTTAATGGTATCAAAAACACAGCAAGGACCTTACCTTCGCATAACGTGCAACATCTTCGGTCATAGCGGGGAAGAACAACCACCAAGTGAAGCGAGGCCAACACAGAGATCAAACCTTATCACTAGAGACCAAACCTTATCACTTATGCTAGCTCTGCCCAGACCTTCGCTAAACATTTGCTTTCCTGATAGTTAAAGTGCGGGGGACGTACGACATTATTATATGACACGACTCCCCGGAGCTGTCCCTTTGCACTGCGTACTTTGCTCTCCTAGCGAACAATGATTCGGTCAACAAACTAATGGGAGTGGACTCCATTACTAGATTACATATCAAACAATAATCAGGGTCTGTTCAAAATGACTCCCCCTGTGTGTTCAGGCGTGGTCACATCCCTCATACCATTTTTTGGTCGTGGGATTTTCAGCGAGGCAATGAAAGAGCAAAAAGGATGTTCAGTGAGCTTTTCCTCAACAAAACGGTTTGATTTTTTGCGATACTTTCGCGACTGTCCCAAGACTGTCCATAACCTGCTTTCATATATGAACACCTACACTGCGGCCGGGTCTTTTGTTCGCAAGTAGCCCGTTCAACTTCTATAGCAGGCGCCAGAAACGTTTGTCGTGTCGACAGGTGTCTGAAGTAAGGCGTGTGAAGCTCCAGCTGACAAGGAAACGTACCTGATGAAAAATTAGCTTGCGGCAAATAAAGCAGACATTATTTTCAGGTGATATTCTGTCAGAGTAAGGCCATGTTAATTTGATTTTATGGATAACATCCTCTGGGAACCCCAAAACTGATGCGAACGTGCGAATAAAAAAAAGTTTTGCAAAAAAAGTTGCTTTAATTATGAAATCTACGTGGTCAGGAAGGTTGAACAAATCATTAGCACACAGAGTATGGTATAGCGAATAATAAATTCTTCATTTTCACTTTCTTCACATCTTCTTCTTTGACCTTGTAACTGATTTTGGCATTGTACGACAGTAGTATCTTTTTCCACTCTTTTTTTCCTAATTTACGACATATATTTGATCATCTTGAAGCTGCTTTGTGCGATTATAGTCGAAAACTTTTATTGTATTTTATGAAACGAACGAAAATCAATGCGCGCGTGGATGTCATCCATATAATCAAATCAACATGGCCTAAAGCCCCTGTCACACTTGTGCGTATATACAAGCCCGCATGAGTTGCGTCTTAACATGTTTTTGGTTTAGGTTAAGTTTGCAGCCGAAGAAGTAATTTCTTTGATTTGATAACTAGACTGCTCAACGGTGGGTCAACCAAGTAATTGTTCCTGCTGAACTCAAGCGCACTTGAATATACGCACAAGTGTGACAGGGCCCTAAAGGAAATATTAGCCTGTCTACCGAAAAATCACGTTAACGAGGTTTACAAGAAAGGTCATTTGTGGGCGCCATCTTACTGATTTCATCCCAAGTGCAGCTCTAGGATAATTGATGAAATGTTGAAGAGTACTCTAATGGCTTTAAGATAAGTATTTAAACCAATTAAGACGCTAGCATATTCACAAGAGCAACATTTCAGTAGATAACCAGTTCACATGAAAACTCTTATCGCTGACTTTTCCCAAGCTTTTAATGGTCCACCATCAGACCTACCCCCGTTGCAGGCTTTCCCACAAGGTTCCTTGGCTGGGGGTCGTATCTGCTTGGGATCCTGTAACCGCTGTGATCCTGTAACCGCCGTTTACAAGTTAATTGATCTCAGTGTCCGCCTGTCTTTCGTGCCCTGGGTGAGAAGTTTTGGTGGCGCCAGCGAGTGGGGTATCAGGGAGCAGCTGTAATGCTTAGGTCACAATTGCGCCGGTGCCCGTCGGGGATGTAGCCCCGGCCGGGCTCTAATGTCCGGGGGGCACCGGCTGTCGTGGTCACAATTAAACGTTTCCTTCGCGCTGCCCAACAGGGGTCCCTGGGTGCTACGGCAGGCACTCGGTGGCATTTTTGTAAAATTTTGTCACCTTCATCGGTCGGTCTCCGGTAGGTACCCGTCAGTTGCTCTGACGGTGTCTTGTAGTGACCCCTGTGGGGTCCGACAGGATACCGCGTGCTTATCACACCCAGGTGGGGCAGTTGTAGGGTCCCTGCCGAATGCCCCGCGAACGACGGTCGGGCACAAGGCAGGCTCCTGGTGGGCCCTCGTCATATCACGGGGGTATATAAAACTGCACTGGAGCTCAAAAAGAAACAAGATATACTAAGTTCACGCTTTAGTTCTGCTCACCTGATCTCTAACGTCACACACTTGACACACATTCACTCTGTGCACTTGGTCCCTATCATAACAAAAGATAACAATACCTAATTCTATACTCTTTGGCGATAACACCAACATATTCCTAATTTTGATTCTCTGATACAACTGGCTAACCAAGATATGTGTAAAGTAAATGTTTTGAAGCAAATAAGTTACCAACAAATTCTACAAATACAAATTGCCTTATTTTCTGTAATAAAAATATAAGCTATGATATCAATAAGGCCAAAACGTTCCGAATAAACAAGAGAAACAGACCAACACTGTTTGGGGATGCGCCTGCCGTACAACTCTACATCCTCTTATAACTCTCCAAAAGAAATTAACAAGGATAGTTACTACTGACTTAAGCTCACTCATGGCTCCTCTATTTCAATAAATTCAAAATACTAGATATCCACGATAACAATTAATTACAAATCAATGTCTTCACATTCAATTTCCATACCAACAATTTCCCCAATATATTTCATATTTTCCCAAACCCTAATTCACTTGTACACAACTATCACATCAGGCAAAGAAATCCCCTTTCCTCACTTCCGGACAGCATTGCAGAATTGCAAAATGCAAATATGTCACAATATGGAGCAGTCTTCAGACAAATATACAAACAATCGCCTTTTTTCTGACGTTTAAAAGTGCCCTGAAAACCCATCATAGCCCCCTGTAATAAAGTCACATGTTTAGTTGTTATCTAACATTAATTTATACCATTAATTATTTGATTATCATTCACTATTGTTATCATATTCTATGTATTACTCTGCTATATTATTTATAATCAGGTTTGATAAGTATAGACGAGGAGGGCCTAGTATACGCCATATACGCCCTTTCCTCCTCCTGAATCTATTATTTATCGTATTATGCATTATAGATTTTCTTGTTGTGAAAATAGATAAACAAACAAACAAACAAACAAAAAAATTATTACTTGTCCCGGTGGACTGCCGGCAACCGGAGGGGTACCTCGCGGTGTTCTTCACGTTGAGGTCACGGCGTCGTTTTGTCCGCGGGGCCCGGGCAGAATTTAAGTCAGAACTAAATTTTTCTCGGGTCCCCGCCGGGCCACGTATGGGTCACGCCAGGAAGTGCCAAAAACGGCCCGGGAACTACCCGGCAGGGCCCCTTTTTCCAATTGTGACCAAAGCATAAACAGGCGTCCACTTGAAGTGGTGCAGACAGCGCGTATCCTTGGAGTTATTATTCAGTTCAACCTGAAGTAGACTGAGCATGTTACCACGATCGGCAAGGGAACAGAACATACAAAAGTAGCGGGTCTGGGGCCGTCAAACTCCGTCAGAGGTCGGGTAAACATGTGAATCAAAGACTGCGCTATAATATTTTGCATTTCATGCCGCAATTGACTCAAAACGAGCAACTTTTCAACAATCTTCCTTTTTTGAGACGATCTTGCTGCAGTGCCGCCAGGAGCTGCACGTGCGGTCAGGACCTGGACGTGCGGTCAGGAGCTGCACTTGTACGGGGTGCCATATTTATAATCTCCAAGCAGATCTACACGGGGCGCGAAAATCGTAAATGCTGGCTGACTGGAGCTTCTCTGGCTAGCATTTACGATTTTCGCGCCCCGTGTAGATCTGCTTGGAGATTACCATATTTAAACTTAAAAATCGTAGAGCCATGTATAAACTTTGTATAAGTAGAATCTGGCAGGCATAGCTGTACGCCTCTACAAGATAGATTATGAAAAATTTGTAATAACTCACGTATTGAAGATGAAATGTATTTCTTACTAGACTGTGTATTGTATGAAAACGAGCGAAAGATCCAATCATTCATCAACACCTGCCTCAGGAAGATCCTAAAATTTTACTGGCCCAACACCATCAGAAATGAAGAACTATGGCAACGCATTGGGCAGGGACGAGTAGCGACTGACCCTGCGTAAGAGATGGACCTGGATTTGGCATACCTTGCGGAAGCCGGCATCAAGCACCACAAGGAAGGCCTTCACGTGGAACCCCCCGGTGAAGCGGAAGAGGGGGAGACCGAGAAACACATGGAGAATGGACCTTGTGGCGGATGTGATGGCATGATGGCTGGACACACATGGAAACAGCTGGTAGAGAGGTATTCTCCAAGCAGAGGTTATGGTCGGGGGGTAGTAGTGGCCGGGTTTTTTTAACATTGCCTCCCGTAACGGGAGGGAATGTTAAAAAACCCCGGCCTCTACTACCCCCCGACCAAAACCTCTGCTTGGAGAATAGTAGAGAGGGCCAAGGACCTCACCATATGGAGGGAACTAGTCCGTGGTCCATGCCCAAGTGTGGGCAGTTGGTCAAAGTAAGTAAATGCCGGTACATAAAAACTGCAGGTTCCGGACGACGAAATGTGTGCGTTTGTATAATTGACGGACTTAAATCTTTTAGCTTATTACCTTGTCTGCTCTCCGACAATGTTTAAAGTCTTCCCCTTATTCTGGAGTAGCGACACATGAGGTCCCGGATTGACTGGGTCTTTGAGATCGCATTTGATCTATGAGACTGAGGCTTCCGTGCCAGGAGATTTTGCAGTTCTAGTAAGAATTGCCAGGCAACATTTTTGAGCCATGAATACAAAGTTGCTATAATATAAAATATTTCAGCTATTTGCTTGTGAGTTTTGTATTTTCTCTGGAGACCTCATACCTCCATACCTCCATTCAATATTTAGAACTTTTTTAATTCTTTTTCCTTATCTTGTCACATGGATTATGCAAATAAGGCTATAGCTATTTTAATAATGGTCTTCTATACAAAAATACATTGCATGTGTGAAAGTCTTTTCCATTGGCAGAATTCAATGTTTACATTTCATCTATTTATATCATACATACGACTGTTGCATTTCATATAACAATATTTTCCCAACATTATAGGTTTGCTTAGAACTTGCAGCGCTGGTGAAATGTTTTTATCCCACCTGACTGATACCTTTGATGAAGAGTTTGTTGGCGTAATCTATGTAGAAACGTGTATTTCCGATCCCTTATGGTAAATGCTACGGATGTCATATTTCAGGTGTAGGTACCTTTAAGAAAGGTGAGTACACCTGGCTACAAGGTATGCTAATGAGGACCTCCTTTGTATAATTTATGCAGAACCTTATATTTCCCTTACGTTAAATGGTACGAATGTCATGTTGGAGGTGCAGGTACCTTTAGGAAATTGAATACACTTGAATGTGCATTATGCAAATGTGGACCTCATTTGCATACTTTATGCAGAAACTTGTATTAACTTACGGTAAATGCTACGGATGTAATATTTGCTGAGGAGCAGATGGGGTTCAGTACAGACAATAACTCAAGAATGCCTGGACGGATTGTCTTCATCTTTGGTAAGGTGGGGAGGTCTTTGCGAGACCTCCGAGGGATTAGATTACACCTAGCAACTTTCTATGGCACTGCAGTAGAATTCCAGTTTTGATATCTCGTGTTCTGAACAAGCTATGGTTTTGATTTTATTGTGGTAGATAGCTCAGATTGAAAGGGAAAATAAGTTAAGTAGGTTTGGGCTCCCAACCAGCTTATTCTGAACTACTGGAGCTGATTTTGTTTCAAACTTAGAAAGAGAATAACCGAAGAACGGTGATGATTTACATAATCATGTATTGATTATGCAAATAAGGAGCTAATCTGCAGAATCATTGCATTATTGTTCATACATTCACTGCATTCCATCACAGGACATGTCTAGCTGAGAAAGAGATGAATATCGATAGATAAAGTACTATAATTGCATCGTGGTTATTGATGGGGACTTCATTCTTGCAGCATTTGGAAGTAAATGTGGACATAATCAGACATTCCGGATTTACATAACTTATGAGGAATTGGTACAATAGTCTTTTTTGCTAAGATAAGACTTTCAAGCTTTAAAAAACTGTGTTATTGGATAGAGAAGGTGATCAAATGATATGATCTATACAAAGAGGTCTTTATTTGCATGTGATATATGAGTCGTAAAATCTAACACTAACACAGACCACCTTCGCCACGGCAACGTCTTTTCATGTTGCCAATCTTGTTACAAATTTTGTTGATTTTGTAATCATAAAGATGTGGTCTTTTACAAATAGCACCCTCATCTAGGGTTGTCTATGATTTAACGACATTATCCATGGTAATGCATTCTTTAATCTCTCGAGGCTGAATCACTTCATGAGCCTTGTGCCTACACAAACGTCTATATCGACATAGCGAATGGAAATCTAAATCGATTATCCAGTATAGTTCCAACTGGAGACCGTAGTCTGTGATGCCATGCCCCCGGGGACGATTTTTACTGCCTACACTGTGGCGATTCAGACGATAACAGTCAGCAAGCTTTGTGCTCGCATTTACGTCGTTATGCGTGATGGGAAGAAATTGCGCACTATTCTTGTGCATACGCCATACTCAATCTCAATGCAAATCAGAGTGAAAGGAGTTTAAAACAAGGATTCTTGGCGATGGTTTATCTATTTGTCTTGCACGATGTTTCGGTCTACTTGCTGCACTGTTTTGTAACGTTGTGTGGTTTCATCAGTAATTCAGCCATATTGAAATAGATAAATAACAACCAAATTATCTATTTCCAAAAGGAATACCAGTATGTCCAATGTTTACATTATGGAGAGTAAATACCATAATGATGAAACCTTGACGTCCGTGTGTTCACGATGCAAGCACATAAAAACACGAGTTCGGAGACCTTATACCCCCATGAAATGTTTTAAGCCTTTGTAGATTTATTGTTTTATCTTGTCTCATTGATGATACAAATATGGCTGTAATTAGCAACATCTATTTCAAATGATGGTCTTCTTTAGCAAAATTACATATATTGTAAGTGTGAAAGTCCTTACTTTCAGCAGAATAGCATGTTTACATTTCATATGAATGACTTGCAAATTTACTTAATCTATGTATACTGATGTACACCTTCAACTGACTAACACATTTAGCTCTAATTCTAGTTCATAGTCTACAAACTCCCTGGCAGGGATATCACGCAGACGGAGGAGGCGCAGCTGCACCGTCTGGGTTACATGTGGGATGACAGCAGCCTGCTCTTATAAAGGTGTCCGGTGAGGGACTGTCTACTACGTGGGCGGAGATGTTGTCCCACTCGGGTATTGTCCTGGCGAAGTAGGCGAATTTTGCAGTGCCACACTTGGGTTGTAGAGTTCTGTACTTATGAGCGTGGTTGGCGCGGGTACGTGTGTGCGCCGAGGTGAGACGAGTGGGCGTGATAGCAACGAGACCGTTTGTGACTTTGTACATCATCACCATACGTGCACCATGACGTCGTGACTAGACTGAAGCCCATTTCGGGTCCTGTAGGAGCGCTGCAACGTTCACATCAGTATGTCCGTATAGTTACTGATCTTGAAGCGGGCAGCACGTTGTGTTGACCATCTCCAGCGCATCGATGTTCTTTTAAGTAGCCCAGACGACTACCCCATACACATGTTACAATTATGTAATTCCAACCAATTACCACAAAGGAATTATGGCACTCTGGCATCAGTTTTGCAAATCAGGCCCCTATTTGCATAACTGTTATCTGCACATGTTCCACCTGCCATAAATAACATATGTCAGTAAGTCCTATTCTGTAAATACATGTATAGATTTTTCTCATTCATTCGGCAAATCAAGTCTTATTTGCATAATTTGCATTTCATTGTGTACTTAAGGTCTCGGACCGGAGTTTTTTACGATTTCGTATGTAGGCCGACACCCTCAGGTCGATGGGCTACAATTCCGCCAAGAAAAGTAGGACAGAAAATGTAATCATATGGGCGAAAAGCGGTTTTCTGCTGCTTTCCGATGTATTTATCGGTATTGTCCGTTGTCCCTTTATTTGGGGTGGAAACCATAGTAAAATATAAATTTCGGACCCGAAAATTACAATATTTTAAACACTTTTTTGATCGAACCTGCTCGGAAATAAATATTTTTCCTGGGGTCACGGCATATATGCCGAGAAAGCTTAGTAAAGATATTCAAGTTATGCTTAACATAAATATTTTGAAACACAACCCCCCCCCCCCCACACACACACATACACACACACACATAAAAATACCTCAATTTTTCATGGAGGTAACAAGACTTTAAAGATCTGAAATATTTAGTGTCTCGAACGTCTTGTTAAACCGTAGTCCGTTGAACATGCAAATAAGGTTATGATTAACATTACATGTGTCAATTGGTCACTTCCTATTACTCTACGGTGAATGTGACTAGCACATGAAAAATATATCGAAAACACAAACAGACGACAGTTAAAAAATAGCACCCAAAATAGCACCCATCTCGGCAAGTGCCAGCAGTTCATAAAAGATCTCGGGTCTCATTTTCCCATCCACCCCATTAATTCCTTACTGAAATACAAGAACCAAAATGTCAGCTTATGACATGCGTCGGTATATGATAGTTTCAACTTTACATTAATGAATCTAGCCATCCTTCCTCACAGTATGAACAAATCCAACACTGCTACGCTATAAGAAAACTAGCCTATATATACAGCAGATATTCTGGGTAATTTTCCCACTCACTTCACGTCAACCACTTTTGAAGCAATTAATGAGGAAGGCCCCGTGTATACATACATATTACCAATCCTGGTTTGCTTCAAACGTACAAAACTACTTTGACGTCTGCGATTGGAGGTTGTGATTGAGAAGTGACGAAATTGCTAACAACAACGTAACCGCTATCTGCTGTATAAATTACAATGTGTGCGAGGATTACACGGTGACAGCCTCTCTTGTAAATCACCGAAATAATTAGAACATTCGTCTTCCTTTACCTTCTGTTGAGACAAAATGTTTCCTCCTACGCACTACATTCATAAAACTAGAGTTCCACGGCCTCATATCTTCGCCAAATGATTTTAACATTTATGACTGACGTATTATGGGTGTTTCTCATTGATTATACTCATACTAGTTGATCATCATAATAAAGCAGTTGTCCAAATTTTGAGCTTAACAAAGAAGGGTATGATAACGTTAATCAACAATTATGCAAATGAGGTACTTATCAGCATGATTTAATTCAACGATATTCATATTCACATAACTTCCAAATGCCACAAGTATGAAATTGCAGTAATTTACCACTATGAAATTATAGTAGTTTCTCATTGATTATGCAAAGTAGGTCTTCATTTGAATATTTGATAGTTGATATCTATCAATATTTCTTCCTCAGTTACATATGTCACATGTTTGAGAGTCCTATCATGAAATGCGGCGGATGTACAAACTTTCTTCATCAATTATGCAAATTAGATACATATTTGCAAAATAAGTATCTAATTATGTTAATCATCACTCAAGCTATCTACATACATACACACATACAAATGCTACCCAAAACATAATCCTCTTGGCGAAGATAATAAGATATGCTCGCTAAGGACTTCCTAGGCAGCAGGCGGGAATAAAGATCTACACCCTACTCACATAGTCCCCGTGAAAAAAAACGCGTATTTTCTTCCTTTAGTAGGCGGAAACTGTTATGACATGCCCAGAGGGTAGGGTTGCAAATAAAGCAGAAGAAAAAAGAATGGATGGAAAAGGGTGAAATCCAGCCGAGCGTATCATTTTGCAACGTCACTAGAAGAGTCTTTACCGAAAAACCGGTGCTTGAATTTAATCAGGTTCGAGCTAGCTGGCGTAGTGAGGAAAGAGTGAGTCAGCGGGGGTTAATGTCAGCCCGTATCGTGTTGTTTGAACGGGCGGTGAACGAGGCGAATATCCTGCCTCCTCCGAGGGAGCACATCCGGCAGTCTACAGCATGCATATCGAAGCGCTGTCAGCCTAGTTAGTCTAAGCCTATGAAAACTTATCGTCAGACAGCTCCTTCCGAAGGGCAGGAACCTACAGATGAAGCCAAATTCTGTCCTAGCGCGTTGGGAGCGCGCGAAATAACGCTGGAGCACACCGTGGCTACAACACAGTGACATTTGATTTCCTCTAACGCGTTATCATCATCCGTGCTAGCGTAGAAAGACGCTCGGTGAGAGGTGGTCGCGGTTCTACTACAACCACCGGTTTCCTGAAAACAAATGTATGCTCTCAAGACGTCTGGGGTGACGAAAGGCTGAACGGGGAAGAAGGGATCTCTTAAAATGTTGTGCTGCTACTGCACGGGCGAGGAGGAGAATTCCGGGTCCAACACATCCAAAACCGAGAGTCCCTCTGCGAGCCAGAGCTACATATCGGGGCCCCAGCTGGAAGGTAAGACCGTGTGATTAGCAAGCTGTCTTGTGCGATAAGTACCAACTGAAGGCTTTAACGTATCCCCTATCACCGCACAGCCCCACTAACACACAGTTCTTCTTCATAGCGTGTCCGACCTTGTGGTATAACTGCTATCATCAGCCTCACTACCTAGCTACAGTCGCTTCACATAACAACTCGTATTCTATATCATTTCTCATTTCCACGTATACATATATACAAGCAATCCAGATGTATCAATGGGTTACTTTAGCAACTTATATATATCTATATGTAGCAATAGCAATATATCTATATGTAGCAATATATCTATATGTAGCAATAGCTGAGGCTCCAGGCATCATTAACATACAATAAAGTTCAACCGTGAATTAGGCTTCGTCTGTCTATCTCCCTCTCCCTCTCTCTCCCTCTCTCTCTCTCTCTATATATATATATACATATGAAAAAAAAATTAGCAATTGGTTGCTTTAGCAACTTGATATATATATATATATATATATATATATATATATATATATATATAGAGAGAGAGAGAGAGAGAGAGAGAGAGAGAGAGAGAGAGAGGGAGAGAGAGAGAGAGGGAGAGAGAGAGACGAAGCCTAATTCACGGTTGAACGTTACTGTACGTTAATGATGCCTGGGGCCTCAGCGGCCTATTGACAGCTGGTAATCTGCGGAATCGTTCATCCCATTTAACAATCCCGCGGCCCGCCCTATAGGATTCTCTGTGATCGCTCATTTGGTTATTCTTGATTGATATGTTTTCAAATGATTACGTTGATAATGAAAGGTGGTAGATGCTCTGACTGGGCTGACATTGTTTTGTTTCTTTCTGTGCTGTACCAACTGTCTACATATAGTACATTTCACCATTTTGGCAAAAATTGTGTAGAATATATCTCGACTCTTTATTACTAACAATTCGTAGAGCTACGCCTCTGTATGTAATTAGCATTCTGTACAGTACAACTACAAGTTCGATAATACATCATGTTTCTCACGTTAGTTGAGGTCTACTTTAATCAGCCAATCTATAGGCTGTCTACTCTTGGGCATGGATTATGGACAATGGAATTACATGTTGATAATCCGTTGGGAGAGAGAGGGAGGGGGAGAGTGGGAGAGAGAAAGAGAGTGGGAGAGAGAGAGGGGGAGGGAGAGAGAAAGTTTGGGTGAGTGAATGGGATACAGATAGAGGGATAGAGAGAGAGAATTGAGGGAGCATAAGCCATGAAGTCAAGATATGACTTTGGTCTTGTGAGAAGACGGTGGCGTGGGGAGGCATATGACAGGACTCAGGAGCACATTGAGCATCTCACTAGCTCGGGGGGGGGGGGGCTACTGATAACCAAGATAAAGTAATCTGTACTTATATCAGTGCGTGGCTTTAAAATAGTCATAATCATCCTCAGCTTCGCAGCCGACTGATGATGATGCTGATATGCTGTATGAACAGTAGACGAACTTCTTTTAAAGCCTTTTACCAGGACGAGAAGACCATCATTCCCCCATCCTCATGTAAGATAATAAGAACGTATATTTCATGCAAACGTCATACTGTTTTAACCATGACATTATTAACTTTTTTTATGAAGTCATGAGTGGCTTTAGTGTGCAAGTCAAGGTGCCTGGACACCTCGTTGTTTTCAAAATTTATACCTGATATACACAAGAGGTCTATGTAATTGCAGTAAGGATGGCCGTGGGTTACTTTAGACGTCGGCAGTCTTCCGGGAATGCACCATTAGGCAAGCTAAGTACGCCATGACATCAGTCAAGGTCACAGGCACACATCTAGTTGGGAATTGATTTCTGTGAGAACGATGTGTCCTATCAACAAACACAGCTGCGTGTGTTTCTTTTACTTCAATGGCGTCTCGTTATTGGCTCATTGATTGTACCATAGTCGCTCTAACTTCACTTTAAAGTGTACCTTATTGGCACCATTACTATCGACACGAAAAAGGGAGGTATATGTTTTGTCGTGTTTGTCTGTGTGTCAGTGTGTTTCCGGATTTTGTAGTCAGCACAACTCCTGACCTTTTGATGGATTACTATGATATTTTTGAACATTGAATTTATTGAATGTTCAAAAATAGCAACTGTTATAATAGTTAATTTTAGTCATTTTTCGGATCTGTACCATTACATGGAATAATGCAGGAAACGGACATACCAATGTACTTCTGTTATAACCTTAGCTCTACATTCATTTCAGGAAAATAACGTCGAAATTTCGTTATGAAGGGGGTCAAAAGTCATAAAAACAACATTACATACATATCAGGCTTCCATACCAGCCTATAAACAGCACTGAAGAGACTGCACAAAGTCAAAGAAGACAGAAAAGCTAATAAAACATGATATATGCAAAGATTACGACAGTTTGCGTCATCCCTCTCCTTCAAATAATGCCTCCATGTATCATTAGATGCAAATTTCGAGAGGTCGGCCTGGGTTGTTGAGATTTCTAAGTCTGCGAGTTCCTCAAAGGAGGAGGGCTTACAATGATGAATGGAGTGGATGACGTCTGGCGGCTGTGCATTTGTCATGCATGTTCGGTTTGTGTCAGAACGGCAGGTTTCTCACTGCAAGGCTGCTATAACCGGTCAGTGAAGATGTACACAGACGTCAGCATTTACCATGCTTACAAATGTACCCGGACTTACCAGAGATTTGATATCCAGAGGCATACTGGTCAGCTTAGAGCTACATGTCTGATAATCATGGATTATCAAACCATGACACATCACAGCACAGCACAGCACAGCACATGCTCTTGTACTTGCCGTATTTCCCACACTGTGTAAAAACACGGCCTGTAGTCTAGATTTATCAAAGACTTAGATCTTAAAAGAGGTCGATACTGTCAGACCATCGACATTCTACCTCCAAATGAAGTTGGGATGCATTATAATTACCTTGTTCCTTGGCACACGGCCACAACTGTATCGGGCTTGTCAAAAGACGAACATGTAATAACAGATGCCCGGAACCATAGACGACAGCCTGCCATTGATTTGTTGTCAGGTAAGACATAATTACACTCTACCCGGTACAAGTGTTGGATGGGCATAAACGTACAAGTTCATTAACGCAGACATTGACTAGGGGTGAATTGCTCATTATCACATGTGGACATCTACTGCTCCTCTTCCTATAAAACGGTTCCTCATTATATAGAAGGATACCTAATGTCAAAATAGAAATAAAAGAGAAGCAAAACTGCACTTTTTATCAAAACGGTCCCTGAAACGACGGTTAACCGACAGATTGAAAATATACACTACGCACAAAAAGTTTGGAAACTTTTCTTTGGTTGATCATAGTTCCGTTGTTTCTTGATCAATTTCAATGCATTATATATCGTTGGAAAGCCTGTGTAATTTCTTTTCCTATGATACCCAACTCTTTATAATTGCAATCTCATGGAGTGAGCACCAGGCCTGCTTACGCGAGTGGGTTGTAGAAAAGAAGTGCCCAAATTTCCACGCTAGTGTCAAACACTCACCGCAGCGCCAAACCCATTTGTGGTGGTGTTGTCCACATCGTGAATGGAACAGTGTGTGGAGGAATGTTATGTTCACAGCTACAGATAAGAGTAGATTTATTTAGACTGTTGGATGGGTAAATAAAAATGTGGGCAACGAGGAGAACCCTACGCTGAGTGACTGTTGCACAGATAGACTGACTGACTGATTGTTTTGTTGGATGAAGTCAGTGTCATAGTGTGGGGCAGTACAACGTTAACTGCCAGAGGAAAAACTAGGCTAATCATCCTAAGCAACCTCGATGTGTCAAGACATAGAGACACCTTTCTCAATCCAGTCACAGTTCCAAGATCCTTACCTCTGCAATATGCAAGATCTTCAAGATGATGGTGCACGTCTGTCGTGGAGACATTTAGTGTGCAAGATGTTACTGTAATTACAACAGGAAGACGAGCAGTCTATCCCTGGTGGTCAAGAGACACCAGACATCTGTTACTGATTACTTGGTAATAAAGCGGATGGACATCTGTCCATCTATATCAGTTCCCACCAGGCAAGCACTGAGTACAGACGTCAATCCTTGCTCTCCTAGCTAGTGCCTTTATCTACTCAACACTGGTGGCATAGCGGTGGTTGCCGTTTTCGAACGGCCGAACCCGCCTCGACGCAAGCCTTGGCCAGCTACCATGCCCCCCGAGTCGCCCGGCAGCGAGACCAGCGGCTACCCAAGCAATCTCCGTCCGTGCTACGATGCTCTGCCTGCCATCGTGCCACGTCGACAGCCAGCAGCCCCGACTCACCACGCTACCACGCCGTCCGTTTAGCCAGCCTGCCGCCGTATCACACCGACCCAGCTCGCCCGACGTGTCTCCATGCCGCCCTCTAACCAAGCCAGCCTGCCAGCCGACCACGTCTGCCATGTGCCCAGGCGTCCGGACTCCCTGCTCGCCGTCGCTGAGGCCAGAGCACGCCGCCGATGTCCTGATGCCACCCGCCGCCGACCACGTGCGCAAGACCCCGTGAGCGCTGTCCTGCCGACTACGCTGCCGTCTTCCTGACCCACCATGCCGCCTTGATCGCGACTCAGCCCGACTACCCCTACGACGGAACCCGTCGCTGCCCATCCGTGATAACCAGCGTGACCTTCTACCGGGAAAACTAGCCGAACTGTGAAAAAGTACTTCTCCGCGTATCCTGCCCGACCACTGAACTTTGTGCAACATCTCGAACTTTTGTGGTTTACTTGTAGCTAGGTACTATTATTGCACGATGTCTTGTGTTCTTGTATGTTCGTGAGCCTACGGGTGACGGACCCGCCAGGTGGACTATTCGTAAGCCTACGGGAAACGGATCCACCTGGTGGACGCTATATTGTATTGTTTTGTATTGAGACCGCATGATGCCTTTCCTAGATAGAACTGATTTGCCTACGGGACGGTCTCTATGCTAGACGTGACATGATTGTGAGTTGATATTTGCCGACCACCCTGAAGCTGGGTAATGTCGGATACTGCGTTAACCATGCTGCGGTAACGTAGAACTTGCTCGTACTTGACTGCTATGTCAGTAGCGAAGCCTGTTTTTGCTTGTTTATGTTTGTTGTTTTATGTTCGTGCTTTGAAGTACCCAGACGCCTCTGTCTCTATCATCGCAGCAGCAGCCCGTCTGTGAGGCTTTGTCATCATCCGGAAGAAGTCAATTACTTGTCACACCCCTGCCCGTTTATGGCATTGCAATGTTTACCTTACCATCTCTGTTTATATTATTGTATCTGACCTCTCCGTTTTAAACTGTCATACTTAGATCGTGCCTTCTGCCGATTACGAGTAATTTTAAAGAAGTGGGGACCACTTCTAAGTGTACGGGGGAGTATTGTCGTGGAGACATTTAGTGTGCAAGATGTTACTGTAATTACAACAGGAAGACGAGCAGTCTATCCCTGGTGGTCAAGAGACACCAGACATCTGTTACTGATTACTTGGTAATAAAGCGGATGGACATCTGTCCATCTATATCAGTTCCCACCAGGCAAGCACTGAGTACAGACGTCAATCCTTGCTCTCCTAGCTAGTGCCTTTATCTACTCAACACGTCCATACAGAATGAGAGCCATTTCAGACCACCTCAAGGATGCAGGAATACAGCGGATAGAATGGCCCTCCTGCAGCCCAGATCTCAACACAATTGAAAACAGTCTCAAACTCTGTGATCACTGGTCAGCTTGGGTGAGCTGTGCATGCAAGAATGATCAACAGAACAACACTGGTCGACCTGCGACGACTCCTTGTGGAAGAATATCCAGGGGCCGCGTAGCAAAACTGGTGACAAGCATGAGGAGGATGTGCTGGGCTGTGGCGACAGTGCATGGCGTGTGTACTCAGTATTAAGCCACCTTCATCATAACTGAGGCTCCTTTACGCATTTATTTTCCTTGTATGAAGACTACCCTGGCTTTCATATTAATGTGTTTTGTTGATTTAAGTTTCATATTACCCTCGTACAAAAGCCACGTGCTACCAGCAGAAGAAAAATACTGAATTGAGCGTTTGACATTAGTAGGGTAATTTGGGCACTTTTTTTATGTGACCTGCTCGCATAGGCAGGTCTGGTGCATTGATTTACAACCATATTAAGTTTGGTATCATGGGAAATAAAATCACACAAGCTTTTCAATGATATATAAATCATTGAAATTGATCAAGAAACAACGGAGATATGATCGACCAAAGTTAAGTTTCCAAACTTTTTGTGCTGAGTTTATTATACCATGGCCCTAAACATTTTTCAAGTCAAAATAAAGTTCAAGTTTCCTATCACATTGAACATGTCTTTTGCACTATTCAACCGTCAATGTGCCGAACACTACGCCATGAGCAATATGATTTACTGTGGTGGGCCTGTTTTAAGATCCTTTCCTACAAACTAACATGATATAACGTTCTGTACATGGCTATGTGTGTGATCCTTCAGGAGATTTAGAACCCACCGTTTCGATCGATATTTCACTACCACTATGAAGGGAGACGGAAAATGGAGTTCACCGTCTAAGGCTTAGTTTGTGAGACAGCAGACCTTCAAACTAAACCGTCAATGATAGATTAGGTTGGTGTCAAGTCGTTAAGTAGGTGTGGCAGCGGATAGCTTCTCACGGCAATTTCAGGTGTCAGCCTTGCTGGTTGCACTGCATATTTCCGCCGGATCACTAATGTGGCGAGGACAGGGCCCGGAGGACATACACGGAGCTTACAACGTAAGGGGGTTGTCAGTCAAACTGTCAAAGAGCTCATTACGGTGGAAGGGTCGTTTTCTACTTTACTACTTTCTACAGTAGGTAGATTTTACAATGAAACTGAAAATGGACTCAGATAATGGTATGAAAAAAAAAGTCTCCACACGTTATCCACGGCACCATCCTCATTTTTTCTAATTGAAATAGCCTTCACCTGAATACACAGAAATAATGGTAGTGGCCCTGTAATCATATGCTGTTTGATGAACTAAATGCCACAGTTACCTTTTGTAATAAACTTATAAAGGTTTCTTATACGTTGTTTGGTTTTGAATTCGTGCTAGAATCTCAACATAAAGATCCAGGTCCCGCCTTCTAGGTTTTAAATCAAAAGATTGGGAAAAATATGTTTTGATCTACAACTACTGTTCTTTATGCTAGGGTCACATTTCCAACCCGGGGCCCGGCCGGGCAGCTTGTGGGAACGCAAACTATGACATAAAAGACAACAAAACACACAAAACTTTTGAAAAATTATTCCTTACCATACGTTATATCCTTGATATGCGTCTTTTATTCTTTGTTTTCTCAAACAGCCCGGCCGGGCCCCGGCTTTGAAATGTGACCGAAGCATTAGCAGGGTATCCATTACTGTTTTTTTGTTGTTCATTTTTTGTTTATTGGTTAGTTTGTCAGTTAGTTAGTTTGTTTGTTCGTTAGTTGGTTGGGTGGGTGGTTGGTTTGCATATACCAGGAGGTATCGTCCTCCCCATGCTAAATCCAGTAAGAAAAGCACGCGAAGTTCGCTGTTTTGGCAGGCTGCAAAGAACAGATAAAACGATTCCAACAAATAAGTTTGCGCACCTCACTATCTTTGAAATACCAGCCCACAGACGTTACGCTTAAGCAGCAAATAGCCTTACGTCACTCTTTCGACTGGAACGTCAGTTAAAAGCTTTTAAGCGTCTGCGAGGAAAGATATATGCTGCCCTCGTGTCAAAGTGATATCACGTGAATGTCGGGTGGGCTACGTTAGAAAGTATCTAACTAAGCTGGGATCTGTGGCCGTGCCCGTCAGCACTCAGGGATGGGCCACGAGCCATCACAGAAGTGGTGTTTGACTGAAAACAAGCTTAGGATACAGTAATGCAGCATGGGGCAACCCAAAATTGTATTATATACTACGCAGATTGATATACAAACATATGTATCACTAACTATCAAGAAAGAATTCTAAACATCTCTGGCCATGTCCGCGGTTTCAACTTCCCTTCTTCGTGACTGTTTCTTGTCCGCTGTTTGTTTTTCATTGGGTATCTAACAAGCAAGATGTAGCTAAGCGTCTTCGTTGTATTAGAAGTACTTTGTGGACTTAACCAGTGACATCGCCTCATTTCTGCAATTTCGTTCTCCAATGTATTCTGTCCTGTGTTTAGTGCAGTGTACCTCTGACATTTGACAAAATTCATCTTACAGCAAAGAAAAAGCATTTTCAGCCGTAGAATCTCATGATATCACTGACCCCATTTTACCTCCAATCTCACCAAATCTCCATCAGTCGATGTAAGTCCATCCGGGATAAAGCGCTGCACAGAGGGACAAGTAGAGAATACTAACTAGCCACTTAATGGCCATCTCTTCCCCTCGTGGGCACATCTAAATATCTGACTTTAACAGTGTACCTTCCAAAGTAAACATTCGTGTCACAATACAAGATGTGCGTTTTTCTACGGGCCATCGTTACGTTAAGTTTTCTAACCAACCAATATGATGAGATTTTACACCCAGGGCCAGAGGTAAAATAAAAATCATATTGGGACTCTAAGGACTGTTGGTGATGTATACCTGCGCCAGTGGGCCTATCTTTTACTCGCGCATACAGCCACCAGAGTACCATTAACCTAGTGCTCTTGTTCCTATGGTGGGACATTATGTCTTCCATTGCTTACAAAA
The DNA here is from genome assembly GCF_035083965.1 of Branchiostoma lanceolatum. Lineage (NCBI taxonomy): Eukaryota > Metazoa > Chordata > Leptocardii > Amphioxiformes > Branchiostomatidae > Branchiostoma > Branchiostoma lanceolatum. The sequence goes on from NC_089725.1 coordinate 3,692,736, forward strand.
GAGAAGTCAAACCCTTCACTAGTTATAGACAATTACGCTTGTATAATCTAGTTTAGCCGCTTTTGTATCTATTTTGTACCCTGTTCTTTTATGTGTGCTATTTGCAATTAGCATTCGGGCAGGAATTTGCAACAATTATGATTTATCATACATGTATCATAGAGCTACTTCCACATTACCGCGTGGATGTTTGTTGTCTTTTGTTCTAACATTTTCAACACATTTATAAAAATCGAATTCAGATAAGTAACGTTAATTGTTTAGAACACTTTCTAACAGTTGTTCGATATTCTAAATATTTCTAGTTCTGACATCGATTACCATTTGTTCTGACATGTTGTCATATATTATATTATATCATATCATATCATAATATATCATATCATATTATGTTAAAAAGTGGAAAAAGGAGCAAATCCCTAATGTTCTATTTTCAGCTTGTCTCGCCGTATGTGGAGGTATTTTAATGAGTGAAAAAGGCCGCTACGTTACCTCACGCCGTGGTGCGATGCTTTGATGCTTGTACAATTGGGAGCGGTAGGTTGAGGCTTATTGATTTTTATGTATGCTCCAGTGGACTGCAGAAGGTATCAATTTCAGACAGAAGGAGGGAAATGAACACGATAAGGCGTGGGTCTGGGGATTGAACCCAGGACCCCTGACCTGTTGCGCCGATGCCGCATGATAGTACTGTCTTATTACTTTGCAAGGACTGCAATTGCGCTTCAAATCAGGAGCGAGGGGTACTTCTCTGTTCCACAGGTTCGTTTCATCTTGTAACATCGAAACCCGTCATTAGTACCAGAATTCTCATTATTCCTCTCTCTGATATTTGGAATTATTTGTTTCCAGTCTTACAAATGGTTTCCGATTATTGTATGTTCTATCGTTCGTTCCTTCATGTTCCATTACCCTTGATGCTATATTAATTGGCATTGTTATGAGTGCAATCTTTAGTCTTATAATTACCGTCATCACAATTTCATTTACTATGACTTTCATGGAAATAACCGCAACTCTGGAGACCCCTAGATAAATGCTCGTAGGTAGGTATTTCAGGAATGACAAAAATAGCCCTGGATGCCAAAAATAAAGCCAAAATCAGATGATATTACAAACGGTTTGTGTCCCAATAGCATAGTTTTATTGAGATCTTTATAAGTTATGTACCCATATCCATCTTGTAGTTCACGGAAAACCTCCAAGACTTCAGACTCATTGGAGAGGGTATTTGTCTTTGTTCAATACGCGGTGCGATGCTCTCCCCGACAGTCATTGAGATGCGAATATACAATCAGATCATCCTTGAATAATACATAACACACAATACTCGCCTACAGAGGGGTGCTTACAAGCCGTATCAAATAAAGGGGATTTGTCAAACCGTAGCTTAATGATTCCAATTGATGCAGGACGAGCACAATACGATGCCACGGTGTCCGTCGTAGTTACGGAGACGTGCATTTTCAGATATCAAGATTGTTGGAGCAATCGACTTTCGGGGTCAGTTTGCTTTTATTGCATGCAATGTTTTTTTTGGTGCAAAACTGGAAATCGTTTTGTTGTTGTTGCAATGCTGATTGTTTTTCCTATTGGATTATTGCTGGTGAATAGCAAGATTGACAACTTTAGTTCAGATACACCAGCCTTTGTGTGAGAAACTACATGTCGAGTAAAGCACAGTAATGTATAGGGTTAATTTACACCTTCTTGAAATAACATAAGGCATAGGAAAAGAAGTGTTGTGTTTCCGGTTACCAGACCGACCCTAGCAAAAACCTGTCGACAGTTGGCTTTTCTGGGTCGACCACTTGCAGGGGACATAAAGGTTTCAATCTGGCATTTGAAATTGCTGAAATTCGAAACAGAACTCCTATATTTTGCACTCTGTAACAGATTAAGGCTTTGAACAGTTGATTAAGATTGTGCACTCTTTCCCTGAGTTTATCAATACACTTGTCCTTGTACAACGTATGTTTGTATAATTACAATATGGTGTTGAAAAATACTGTGTCCTGATGCATTTCAGTTTTACATTGTTACAGTGTATTTGCTAGACAATTTCGGTCGAAATCTAAAAACAAAAAAACAAAGAATAGAATCCCTACCTACCGAGCCTATTTTTCAGGACCGTAATCGAAAACACATGATTTTTTTCTTAGGCCTCAGGATAGACAGGCCTGTAGCTAGTAGGTCGATGGACGTAAAACACCCTGAGATCAGCAGTGCCTGGCGGAGATGGTATTAAGTGATACCAGGTCTGATAAACATGTAGAGGAGAAGTGGAAATAAATCACTGCGTCGCTAGAAACGACCCCGAAGACCTTCAACAGCGGTGTGCGGCAGCAACGTCTGAAATCTAGTGTTTAACGCAAGAAGTGGCACAGCTGAAATCAGGAGAAGCCAGACTGATGCACAGCGCAGAAGAAAAGCGGATCCGCAGAAAAGAGCTTTGCAACAGAACTGAGTCAGCTTACAGATGTGATTTATGTGGCAGAGACTGCCATTCTTGTATAGGGCTGTTTAGCCATAGTCGATGATGTAAGGCTGTTGTGAATTAGGATTTCACCATGGTCAATATTAACCGACGGAGGCCATATATATAACGCAAGAAGGCGTATGTCTGCAACTGCAAATTTGCATTGCGGTCATACTAGTAAAAATAACAGTGATACCTTTCGAGCAAGAGTTGCGTAAAAATAGTTTTGTAAATATTTTCGTTAGCCACTTTTTGTCTTGGGTTTTTACATGCAAGATATACGATACTATCGTTTAAGAGACGATAGCTTCTTTATTTCCACTCCTAGTGACTCCCTCAGCAAATGTCTGATAACGTGATAAGACGCTCCCGGAAGGCTTCTTTACGTCATTGCACAAGGAGCTTTGATAGGACCTGTCATGTTCCATACGCGAAATGTTTTATTATCTAATATCAAACCCTGCATCTCCGCGTGCATTGCTTAGCCTTTAGTCAGGTTTGCGCACGTGAAATAGTTGGTCCGACGTCATCATGATGAAATCAAGCCTTTCCAAAAAAGCAGCGTAACGAAGAGAGACGAGACAGTATTCTTTCTTAATGTTGATGATGATCATCTTATTCTATTAAAATTCAAAATTCAATTCAAACCCAACCTCCGGAATGTATACCCTAGGAGACACAGTTGGCTAAGGCTCGTGTAATTTATTAGATTGGGGAGGATGTCAATTGGCAAACACAATAATGGTAGGTAATTGGCGGTTTGTGAGAATAATAGCTATAGGAGATTAAGCAAAATGTGGCACTTTCTCCCTAAATTTTCTCCCTGTGTTACTGTTTCTAAAGCAGATTCACCACAGTAAAATAACGAGTCTGAAGTTTGGAGTGTAGATTTTCATATCGCGTGAGTTGGCCCTGTTTGCATTATTAACTATATCTTTCGCTATTTTGAAAGATTAAACGATAGACAGCTAAAGCTTAAGGAGGAGCATACTGCAATCGACAAACGAATTAATTTTTCCTTCGTCTGGAGAATTACTACAGCCAAGAGTTTGGAGACCTCATATCTCCATGAAATATTCTGGTTATGCAAATGACTTCCACATTTACATAATCTATGCTGGGTTATGTACACCTTTAAATAACTTACACAGATCACAATGTTCAAAGTCCAATTATGCAAATAAGGAATTTATTTCCATAATTGGTATCTGTTAATGTTCCACCTACCATAAACTACATATGTTACATAAATTTGTGTGCTATAATGAAAAACACTGCAAATATAGCTTTTCATAACAAATCAAGTCTCAATTAGCATTATATGTACTTTCTTATGTACATCTCTGTACTATCTGCATCCCAAATATCACGGAAATCCGTAATTCATTTGTTCAGTTATTCTCCTTGGAAAATTTTGGCAAAAACACCCCTGCAGTTCCGGAGCAGATTGCTAGGAGCCCCAAACCTACAGCACGTCTTTCTTACATCACAAGCTATCTGCCACCGAAAAAAAACAATGACACGTCTAGGTAAAAAAATACAAGAAAGGAAGTTCTGCTGAAGGACGAAGTTCACATACCCAGGGGTCCAAAATCAACCTTGAACTTCGCCTTCCCAACACCTACCCACATACCAAATATCATTGTAATCCTTACAGCGGTCCATGAGTTATGCTGACTACGAAAATCCGGAAACACACACACACACACACACACACACACACACACACACACACACACGCACACGCACACACACACACACACACACACACACACACACACACACACACACACACACACACACACACACACACACACACACACATACAGATCCAAAACAATATCTCCATTTTTCGATGAATCGAACATTAACTATACCTTTGTGCGACTGCCACGGCGAATAATCCACAGTGGAGAATAATACATCACATTTGTTCATGGCGGCAAATAGAGAAGCATTGAAAAGGCCACCTCGTCAATCTTGCCCCGCTTGCACTGAGGTTAGGATTCAAAACACGGTTCTGCGGAATGGAAAGGTAACAAAATGTGGTCAACAAGTTTAGAAGTGAAAAAGAGGTTTCTTATGTGCACGTTATGACTAATACGTTTCGAAAGGAAGCTAAAACCTGTCGACGGCCGGCGTACTTGAGCTTTCGTTAGTTGATATGTTTAACTTATGGTTGGTTCGTAATTATGAAGGGAAAGTCAAGATCTAGATCTAGGTTGCCACAACGTGTTTTTGTCGTAGGGGTCTCCGCGAGGCTCAGACAGAACCGACCGTCCTCAAGGACATACAATGACCTTTTTGTTCATCACACAACAGTTGAATTGTGTATGACGCATATGCGGCACTGTCCTAAGTAAGACGACTCTAATTGTCAATCGTAGACCAGTCATAGGACGAATGTGACTGTGGTCTTACATATAGTCAAGGAACGCAACATACCTGCCTAGATCAGAAGAATACTGCAAGCTTTGGAGGTTGAAAGTCAACCTTCCCTTAAGCTGCCAGATTTTTAGCCAAGTAAAAATTCAAAATGTTTGACCCCTGACCTCCCCCACGAAATCCGCGAAGCAGCCGGCGGCCATAACTCCCCTAACTTCCTGGCTTTTAGCGCTACACGCACGCAAAGTTGTTCTCTTCTGGGGAATACCTTATCCCGGTTATAACCGGAAGTGGCACGCAGGGCGTGTTTCTGTATCCCTGATAAAACCGGGAAAAGAAAAAACGGATTATAAAAAGAGAGGTTCACCAAAACACTGTTTTCTTTTGTTTAATAATGATGTAGTAGAGATAGTATGATAGTATCATCATATTGTTGTCTTCCAGAAAAATGGAGATATTGCTCATTTATTGTTTGTTTGTGTGTGTGTGTGTGTGTGTGTGTGTGTGTGTGTGTGTGTGTGTGTGATCTAAGATCACGTTGATGAAGGCTAGACATCCAATGATCCAGGTAATAAGATACGCCCAAAAATTACTCTGACCCACTTGCAGAATGGACGCTGCATACGAGTTTGTGAAGTGTTGTGCAAGACTTTCAAGTAAATAGAATTAACTGGCCAAGAATCCCAAATTAAATCATTCTAAAGTGGTGTATGGCGAGGGTGTATAGATTCCTCAGTTTACGCCACTCAGCAACATGCACTGAAACCACAACTACTACCAAAACATAACATTCTTGGCAAATGTAAGGAATAGTTATATTGACTACATTCTAGATTTGCTGTGTTCATAAATTTTCACTTCTCATTAATTTTCCTCTAGAGTATCGTGACGCCTTCAACTTGTTTGACAAAGATGGGGACGGTTTGATCAGCCTTGAGGAGCTGTGGACAGCCATGAGGGACATGGGCCAGTTCACGTCAGAGGAGGACCTGAGGGAACTCCTGCATGAAGTTGATCCTGATGGTACGAGGTTCAACATCGAACGTATTAAAAACCAATAGATATATTTCATATACATTATTAGTACGTAATTAGGCCTCATCAGCGACAATGTTTGTGTTTAATATCAAACATTCTTGTAGAAACATTGACCATATTTTCATACACATCATTTGCATGAATTGATCCAATTTGAGACCAGCTCTTAACTTTTTTGAAATATCTAACAAACCATAACTGCAATTTCTGGATGATCCGTTTTTCTGAAAACTTGTCCGAAACCATTTTTGTCGAGCTGTCTATTTATGTACACGTTAAGGCACCATTTATTAAAACAGATGATGCCATGTTAGGGTATAGGGTTGGGCGCGGACGATGTTGACCGGTCATATGAAACACACAGAACAATGATTCAGAGTTTGTTATTATGTAAGAAAGCAGGAGGAAAAGCAGCCCCAATCCCTTCGTCAAGCAATATCATCATCATAATAGTGTGTTATGCACACGTAAAATATGAATATCGACATTGTCTGACTTTTTCAACTGATTTTTGCGACTGAAAAGCTCCTGCCCTTCCACCCTTATGATCTGATACAGTCAATTACCAGGATCGCTGTCTGGATCAGATTTGCGCCCCTTGCATCTTCATAAATTGTATAATTGTGCTTTGACACCGAAATTATCTATTCAACGTCTGCAGTTACTGTACATGCTAATAGAGATGGTTTATCATTATCGTGCCGATAAGTCTTGTTTTTGTAGCATGACAGCTCATCTGCGTTGACCCGTTTTCCCTGTCGGACCAAACCGTTAAAGACTTTAATTAAATCCTCTTAGTTTTGCGCACATGCTTAATGTCGGTCTACTAGCAATATCAATTTTAGCTTAGGGTCTAGAGTTACGATTTAAAGTTAGCATTTGAATCAGAACAATTATATGTCATTGTTCTTCATCTATTTTTTTCTTCTACTTGCGTTTAGCCTCTGAGCAAGAATATAGGCTTAATGACCCGCCCTGGGGTCTGTACGGTGTTGTAACTCATTGTCAATTCTATTCGCGGACTCGGTCGTTTTTGAGGTGGGTATACTTCTAGGAACCAACAATGAGTTATGTCATCGTATAGTCAGAAGGAAAGCGGGTCTTTAACGTTATCATCATATAACCATTGTCATACATGTACATTAAACACGCCACGCATGCTTTGTTTTCTTTGAGGACTGTACCATATGTTAAATAGGGGGGGGGGGTCAGAAATAATGTCGATGCTGTTATTTACAGGATTTACCGTTGATTTCGATTGTATTTATTGTATGTAGTTTTATCATTACTAAATTAATCATCGCTGTGCGTTTACTAGTCTGTCTATGTCAGAAGGGTAATTAGAATCAAATTCAAATGTAATGGTAACGTTACAAAAACTTGGACTGACGGGAACCTTGGAAAAAGCGGGTAGTATATGGATATTAATGACCCTTAAATGGGGGGGGGGTGAAAATAGGAAAATAATGAGCCGTAAAATGGGGGTGAATATGGGAAAATAATGACCCGTAAATGGAACCTTCTGATGGGTCAACGACACCTGGCTATATGATGATATACAATAAACTTTTCGTTATCATAATTACAATTACACCACTACAAATTTAACATTTGCATACCATGTTCACATCTAGTACATTGTGAATTTTCAGTCTCTTTGCTTTAGATCCTTTGAAAAACGTGTCTACATGGATTGAAGAACTACAAATAAATATTTCCATCAAAGGAAGAAGCGCTAGTCAATTCTTGAACGACGATATTTTTTGTTCGATTTGAAAAACAAATTGTATATTTTTTGTTTTAGAAATCCATTTCATAACTTCTACATCTATGGTTTCTTTGAAGAACTGTACTGTTTTCTTTGTGGAGATAAGAAACAACACTGTCATCAAGTGTATATGTCAATAACCTTATCATGTTGTTATTTTCTAAAAGTTGTCGTTAGCTCTCAAATAGGGTGTTTGGGCGGAACATCACAACCACCATGTTAGCTTGTTGAATTCGGAAGAGTCAAACTCGTTGGAATATGAATCTGTATATCTTAGATGTCATATGAGTGCATCTCATTTATCATGCAAATCATGTGCATTAAATGCAAGTTGGATACGGTCTGTGCAACCGTTAGATCTGCTTGGAGATTAGGGCACAGGGGACAGGCCCTGCCAGCAGAGAGTCGGTAAAACATAACCTTCTGGGCGAAGGTAATAACTACCAAAGCGTACCTTGACAACCTTATCGGCCATAACAGATGCCGTTGTAATGCAGAGTATGTAATTGCACGTGCCAAATATGTCTGTCTAATCTCATTTGTGATAGGATCACCAATACATTTTTGGTCATTTCAGCTCTTTCAATTTCCACGCAACGATGGCGTTTATTTAACAGTGGCGATATTGGTAAATTAATGACGCGTTTTGCAGCAGCGTTATAGTGTTAAATTTGGCATGTGTTGCTGGTGCCACTTTATTCACTTAACGTGTATGAGGATTTATAGTGTTTTCTGTTGCCCGTAAATAGGTTGTAAAATGAATTGAGATCGACAGGGTATGACTCTATTTTTGTTTAATCATGTTTATCTGATAAATCGGGTTTTCATCCAACATAGCGTTGCTTAATGCTTGGGTCACATTTCCGATCCGGGGCCCGGCCGGGCAGTCTTTTGGAACGAAAGGTATGATAGAAAAGACAACCAAAACACAAAACGTACCCAAAATTATTTAAGAGCATAGCTTGTGCAAATTTATTGACACACACGTTGATGTTTCGTTTCCGCCAACCGGCCGGCCGGGCCCCTGTTAGGAAATGTGACCTTAGCATAACTAAGGCAGAAGAATGGTTGTATTATTATTCTTATTACGGTTTCTCTATGGCTAAGGACAGCTCACGTGTGCTGTGAATTTATTTATTTTTCCCGTCTCTTTACTTCTATCTTTTTCCCTTGACCTGTTGTTCAAAACTGATTTTGCTTTCTTTTACATTACTGGCACATGCGATAGTATTGACGAAAAAGTTGTACGATGATCAAGATAGCCATTGTATTCTAGATGTTCATAGAATGTAACTTTAGACAATGGCAGCTGAGAACGAAAAAGTAGTAAGATATCATTGCACCACGACGATACTAAAATACTAGTATTCCCGATGGATATAGAAAAGTAAACTTCACAAATACCTTCTGTAACACCATCCCAGGCGGTATGACAATCCAGTTTGAAGACTTCGTGGTGATTCTGTCGTCCATTCTCAAGGCAGAGGCGGACGTGTGTCTGCCCGAAGACGAGGAAGACGAACTTAGGGAAGCCTTCAAGTTGTTTGACAAGGAAGGGAACGGCTACATTACTTCTTCGGACCTTAGACAAGTCTTGAATTGTCTGGGCCAAGATCTGACCGAGGAGGAAGGTATTGATTTCCATATGTTATTCACAAGGAATCTTCCCATGATCACCGCATGTGTTGTACTCAAAATTGGTATTGCCATAGTTTTCACCGGATCTAATTTCAAATATATACTTCCTTTCAATACTTAAAAATGGCAAGGATAAAATTATCAAAATGGAAAGTATAGTATACAGGAGCTCAAGTGCGTTTAACGACGACATATGTATTTTGGTTGATGTAACTGTTATGGAAATGTGATAGCAACATGCAGAATCGCGCGTGTAGCTACTGAGCAAAGATCGAGGTCCAATTTATTGTGTTGGCCTTTACAGTTAAAACCTCCATTCAGAATGACTTCTACCAACACAGATGAACTTTCAAGTGAAGATCGAGATTACGTTCCATGCCGGCAGACCGTAAAACTAAATGACCCTCGTGGATTCGAAATAGTCCGAGGTCTATTGCTTTTACCATGGGATTTTAGGTTATTGCGTAATAGATAATCATACCGATGATCTTTGAACTGAATTGACGTGTGTGTTCCTTACCATGCAGTGGATGACATGATAGGGGAAGTCGACCAAGACGGTGACGGCAAAATAGATTACGAGGGTAAGCGACTGAGGGGTCATAAGCGTTCTAATTCACGTTAATGAATTCGGAGATCAATCGTATGAATTTGCTATCGCCTGTTTTAGGGAAATTGTGTTGAAATTATGTCTCTGGATGATGTGACGATACTTTAAAAAAAATCAACACAAACTGGCCTCTCTGATATTGGACCACTAATCTGATCATTGCATCAGTGGTAAAGTTGATTTTCTTTATTTCTTTTACAATCACATCATAGTATAGTATCATGGTAATGGCATAATGATATTCTAAACTCAACATAACGCACAAAAAATAATAAATCGTGGTATGTTATTAATTACAAAGTTGATTACATATTGTTTGTATGTTTACTACACCTACTTATAAACATTCATACAGTTTAAACTTCCCACTATCTGCCATGCAGAGACATGTGTTGATATCTATGTTTTTATACATTTTTTCAACATTCTTGCTTTTTTATCTTTGATTCTCAGAATTTGCGACGGCAGTGTGCGGAATCACAGACAAGCAGCGCCTAGAGTAACACATACTTTCCAGTCGCAACTCACCAAAAACTGACATAGAAAACCAACGGTAAGATTTGTCACCAAACCTTTTGTGCATCGAATGATCAGTTGACCGACAAATACTCAGTACTATCTATGAGACAAAATGCAACTTTACAGTTGATAGTTTTAGATTCCTATACCAGATAAAAGAGGATACATGTCTTGGCGGATATCCCCACTTTCCTCTGTCCTCAAAGATGCCTGTACTGCTACATCCACACCAAACCCATGTGGCCTGACTAAATCAAACGCCAGGCTAACGTCCCTTCCACTGGTTAGGCCCATAGAAGGCCCAATAAGCCCCCGATAGCGAGAGATTGTGTATTTGGTCTGAGAATGAAATTGTGGTGTCACCTATGGTGACAAGTAACATGTTCTGTAAGTTCAGTCATCTGTAAAACCTTCCTGAACACCTAGATTTCACAATGAAGGGAACCTTTTTGCCCAGTGGCACCTTTTTCTTTCGCATGCTCGCACAATATTACAGTGCCCAGAATATGTCATCCGCATAATCAAATCAGTATGGCCTAACTACAACAAGTAAGAGTGATAGCGATGTACGTCTGCAGAATCTAACCCTCAAGTAAACGTCCAGTCAAGGGAAATTTGATGACACCAAAGATCGATGCTTACCGCAGTTCGTTAGCTGGAAGTTACCAATACGCATTCCAAGCGTTTACAGCTAGTTCTGTCCCGATTGAGAAACGCGTTTACACAGGACAAGAGTTGTTGAGAAATTCGCGTAAAGAGACAGTGGACGTTTCAGTGTAGTTTTTTTCTTGGATTTTTAACTTCTATACTGAGCCTGTGCTAAGACTGTTTCTTGACATACGTCATTCCGTATGATACCACTTCTGTAAACCAGTAAACCGGTATTGTAAATGATAGGTTAAACTCAACATGTTGCTTTATTCATATACTTGTACGCAGATTAATTCTATTGTATCCAATTGTTTCATTGTATGTATAGAAAACCTTACAAGAGTCGATGTACTTTTGTTGTGTCAATAAAAATGGTTTGTTAAAAAAAGACACAAAACGCCAAAATCTGCAAAAACTGATTCGTAGCATATGTTTTGTGTGAAAACCTGATATTCTAATACTCACATATTTTATTACAGAAAGTCGAAGAATTAGTTCACGTATTGGACACTGGATACGCACTTCTGGAAACTCTGCTAAAGATACTGCCACCGCCATCAAGTGAATAGGGTTTGAGGAAATAAAAATGTGTGACTATGTTGGGAGATGAGAGATGCTTATAAAGGAGGTCCAGTGAGCGTCAAAGTTAGCCAACTGGTATACCCAGCAACAAGACTGCCACCTTTGATCAGATTCAGACTTAGCAAACCTTCATCAAACCAAGGTAACTGGACAGTCTTCACAGATCCGATGATCGTGATTTTAGTCGAGCAACTAGCATACTCGAAGAGCGATCTCTATGGGCGATTTCCCTTGTACCAATGTAGCGTTTGATCCTTGACGAACCATCTTCTTTTATTTCCCGTTGTCTAATAGAGAATCTCGTAAAGATCATTTTGACTTTGAGCAATAAGAGCCGTTAAGAGAAAGTAGCGGCACCATAGGATGCTACACTGTACATAAGCTACTTCATCTTCTATGTAGAACCATAAACGTGCAATGAAGTCTTTGTCACAAGTTGAAATATACGTAATGTCGCAAATGCAGATCGTGTACAGACGTCTGAATTATTCATTGTTAATTGACAGTCGTTTGGGCAAGTGAAGGTGCACACGAGTTTTCATTTTCTCTTTTCATAGGCAAGCAATGACAAAATGACGCTCACCTGGTTAATAGCTGCGTGTGCAAAACGGTTTCTTTTTTGAGTGACAGAAAGAATGATGTTGACAATTTTTGGGAGCTAAATTGTCCATTTGTTAAGTACATTTTGTCGACACCGTCAGAATGACGCAGAATGAAGACTTGATCGCCTTCATATCATGCGACATTAAAGAAACCCAAATAAACAGATTTTAGAAAGAGAAGATTTAACACCAATAAGGAAGGATGACCTGACCTGACAGCCGAAGCAAAGCTCCCAAACTTTTACTTAATCACTCATGACACAGCAGTAAGTGATTTTTGTGATGTGAAAAAAATACATATTTACCAGCATGTGTTCCATGTTAGGTCGCCGCAAACAATTTACGTTGCGGTCACTACTTTTAGTTGGTCAAGCCTAGGAATTACTCCACATAAAGAGAATAGTACTCTTAAAACAATTTCTACAGGCTGAGGATTTAACGCGGCTTTAAGAATCTATTCAACGCCGCACTTTGCTCGTCAAGCGGCCATGGGTTCTCATGGCTGATAACGGAAGATAGCAGGTCGCAGGTGGGATAGGCTTCACTCAAAGATGCGGATGATCGTTCCAGGCCAGTGCCTTGTGATTGCACGTACAGAAAAATCATAGCTGGATGAAGTTCAACTGCAGAGTGAAGAAAGCATCATCGGAATGGAATGGCAAAGAAAGCTGTAAGTATTCTGTCTATCTACAGACAGAAATACTGAAATTTGGTATATCCTTAGTCAGTCTCATTTTTGTTAATAGTTCATGCTCTTCTGTATATTGTGTATATACTTAAAATTCATATTTGTCTGAACTGTATCAAACTATATGTACATACGACTACATATCTATCAAGAAAAGACTGGAAAGCGGCGGAGATGAGTGAGATGAGTGATGTTGCAATATGGCAGAATAGGCGATTCTACCGGCAGAGATCGCGATCGAAGTCTGCTGGTAGAGGTTCATTCTCCATGCAGAGGTTTCGGTCTGGGGGCTAAGAGCCACGATCTTTAACGCCCCCTCCTCCACGTTAGAGATCGCGGACACTCCTTACAATTGCCCCCTGACCAAAACCTCTGCTTGGACAATAGTGGAGGTTGAGATCGCGATCTCTACTGGTACAATCGGCGAGTCTAGAGCCAGCAATTGCAATCTCTATTGTAACAAGAGTTCCACGAACACACCTTCGCCAAAAAATCAATGCTTATTGTGGACCGTGCCTTTATTCAAGACTTAAAAAAAAATCATCTATGTAATGGTGGTTCAGAACTAGAATATGTGTCGAAAGTCTAGAGTGTTGATTTATGTTACAACTGGTCATGAAAAAATTCTATTATGGCTTTTGTCAAGATGTGTATGTTGATATCATAGATAGGATAAATCTTTTTGTCATATTATACGTTTGGGTAGCTACTGCCTGTAATAATACAACCTGGTGAATGATAATACTACTATACATTTTGATGGACTAGACATAGTGAATGTGACTTTCCAGTACGGTGCAGTGGTCCATCTGTTTACATGACCTACATTGTAGGGCCATCTGTTTACATGACCAACATTGTAGGGCCATCTGTTTACATGACCTACATTGTAGGGCCATCTGTTTACATGACCTACATTGTAGGGCCATCTGTTTACATGACCAACATTGTAGGGCCATCTGTTTACATGACCTACATTGTAGGGCCATCTGTTTACATGACCTACATTGTAGGGCCATCTGTTTACATGACCTACATTGTACATCTCCAGCTCTGCTGGCAAACAGCTAGCTAGCATATAGTGTCCCCGAAATCAGGCTGTACATTAAAAAGCCTACTGTAGCGTTTCTTTATAAGTTATGCTAATGAGGCCCTGATTTGCATGATTTATGTCTAATGATGTTCACCTTTTCGTACCTTCCAAATGCCACAAGAATGAAATTCCCATCATTTACTGTATTGTATTGTCATTCAGTATGCAAATTCGGTATTCATTTGCATAATTAATGCCTGTTGATATATCTCTCTTTTTCAGATTCATATGTCACATGATTGAGAGTCCTATTATGAAATGCAGCGGTTTTATAAACTTTCATCATTCATTAAACAAATTAGCTCCTGATGTGCATAATTAGTCTTCAAGTATGTTAAGTATCAAGGCAGCTTTATCTACACATGATACAGCATGACGATCCACCAACCCCTTCTCTAGTTATTCGCCTCCAAAGGTAACAGCAAAAAACGCCCACTGCAGTTCCGAACAAGCCGATAGGGGGTCCAAACTTACACCACTTACTCTCTGTCTCAAGAGCTATCTACTGCTAAAAATCATGAACCTGTCACCTCCATAAAATTTGACATCAAACATTGAAGCTCTGTTGCAGTGTCTTAGGTACTTGCTAGGAGGCCTATTATCGAACTTGACCTTCCTCTTCGAGACCACTACCCATCCACTAAATATCATGCACAACTATCAACAGCTTATGGAGGTATGTTGCCTACATACATACAAACATACATACATACACTGCCCGCTGCAGTACTGTACGAAAAAAACCCCAGGTGAACCATCTTCGAACTTGACCTTCGATATCACAACCGCTATTCACCTATCAAAAATCATGAAGATTCATCTGTAGTTCCTCGAGCTATCTTGTCAACATACAAACACACAGACATGCACTTGCCGCTGCAGTACTGTAGAAAAACGCCAGGTGAACCATTTTCGAACTTGACCACAACCCACAACCGCTACTCACCTACTTAAAAGCATGAAGATCCGTCCACAGTTTCTCGATTTATGCTCTTGCCATACATACAGACCCGCCTCACAGCTGGAGTAGCTGAAAACATAACCTTCTCGGCGAAGGTAACATGAGTCCGTAAGCCGGCGTCACATAATACAATCCATGTGAACGTCGGCCGAATTCGGGGAGTGGGGAATGCCATGGACAATTCATGGTCAGCTGAAAGACTAAGACTTTGCAGATGACCTTACATTGCTTAGTCAGGAAAGGTCAAACATGAAAGAAAAAATGACAAGCTATCAGTCACTGGCCCCTTTAGTGGGGCTATACATTAGCAAAAAGAAGACGAAATTGATGAGGGTAACCCAGGAAAAAGAAGTGCCCATAAAGCTGGACGGAGAAGATCTGTCAGAGGTTTCTCAATTCACTTATTATGCTTCGGTCCCAATTGCGCCAGTGCCCGTGTAATTCCGGCCGAAGCCCCAAATTTTTATGGTAGACTGTCGGGTACGGGGGGTGTTACCTCCCGGTGCTCGCACGATTACCTAACGACGTCTAATTGTTTCCGGGTCCCACTTTGATTTTAAGCCCGGGTTGAATTGATTCGTGGTCCTGACTGGACTCAAAAATAGCACGGCAGTCCCAGGGTGTCCCACTGGGCCACGTAGGGGTCACGCCTGAAAGTGCAAAAAACAGCCCGTGAACTACCCGTGAAATAGCAGTTACTTTTTTTGGCGACGCCTCAGTGGCGAGCCAAATTGTATAGTACTGTGTGCAGAATAAAAAGACTATTTTTACACAACCAAGAGATTTATTCCACCGATGTTTCAGTGACCATCTGTCACCTTCTGCAAGGCAAGAAGAAGAAGGTGACAGATGGTCACCGCAACGTCGGTGGAATAAATCTCTTGGTTGTGTAAAAAGAGTCTTTTTATTCAGTGACTTACCAACCTGATGAAACTATTCACGGAGTATTGTGTGCAGTTTGCAAATATTCTAGGAATCGCACATGCATTTGTCTACAGGAATCTTAATCCCAGAAGAATGTTTGGAATGTTAGTCAGCAGCACAAAGGATAGAAAGTGGGTCATGCAGCCCCCTGGGGGTATTCCTCCCAGAGAACCTACACAGGCAGCTACATGTGTTAGCTAGACGTCAGAGTCAGGCTTATGTATACATGACCCATTTAACTTAAATTTTAAGACCTCAGATCTACAGTAATATTGGTCTTTTCTAAAACAGTGTGTGACTGTTACAATGTTTTTTTAGATGTCTTAATGCTGCTTCTTACAACTGTAACATTTAATGTTCTGGCAACGGGTCATACCTGCATCAAGTTTGTACTGATACAAATTGTGCACACGCTGCTTCAATTACCTATAACGTTATAAGCAGAATAGCTAAAGGGCAGTTACCCCATTTATAACATCACGAGTATGCCCAGCCCATATACCACACTAGACAAAAAATAATTGAAACCAGGGACAGAATCTGGAACGATGTCAAAACGGAAATCATATTCAGATCCATTAATGAAAAAATTCACTGCCACAAGGAAATTTATCAAGCCAGTTAGACATATTCACACAAGACTAAATAGCAGTTACTACTAGTACTAGATGATTATAATCCTGTGCAATTCCAAGAATTCGAACTGTCGGGACACATTTTTGCAAAATAACATTTCTGTGGATTAAGAAGGCATTTTATCAGGAATTCTGGTATTCCAGTGGGACTCGAATTCCATCCTGGCATACCAGTGCCCTAAGCAGGGTACAGTAAAAATTAAACAACAACCTCCGTCGCCATGGCAATGTCTTTTTATCATTGCCAATCTTGTTTCAACTGTGGCCTTAGCATTACCTGGGCAGTACAGTAAACAACAACATCAGTATTGATATCGGAAGAAGGATTTGGCTAGCATCAGCATCGTTTATAAAACTAAAAAGGATTTGGAAAGACAAACACATAAACCTTGCCACAAAAATCAGTATCTACAATGTTTGTGTGCTCTTTACAGCTATGCATGGGTCTGAAACGTGGCAACTGACTTCCAATCAGGAAACACAAACAAACACACAGACACACAGACACACAGACACACACACACACACACACACAGACACACAGACAGACAGACACACAGACACACAGACTCACCCAAAACTATATCCCCATTTTTCATGGAGATAGCAATATCATCTCGCGCATACTAGTAGACGACATGCAAAACTACATACGAATGCAGCAAAGGGTTCGTGAGTTATAGCTGCGAACGTACGGAAAAAGAGTGACCACAATACTCCTCCTGTCGGAGGTCACTAACCTCCTTTACGGAGTAAAAATTGCGACTCAAGTGGGAGAAGCTGAGAACAGAGTTTCTGTTGGTAACCTAATCCTGACCCCTAACTCTTACCCTTATTGCGATTGTCTCAGTAGACACTCTACCGGTAGTGACTCCGATCGCAGTCTCTACCACCAGAATCTACAAATCTCCAATCGCATTTGGTATTGCGCTAATCTTTGTTCTGACATATATTCAAATTGCTATGATATATAGTTGAATGCTGTCACACATTATTCGTTACTGTTATCTGCACTTACAAATACATGTCCATACCTTTTTCTGCATTACACCTTTTATAAATATGTTTACCTACATTCATCTGAATAAAAGGCAATGCCTTGAAAAATAACCTTGTCAATATTGCCGGAAAATTTGAAAGCATCTTTGCAAGATAGAAAAATTATACGATCATGATTTGTCGGTAACGTTACATCAACTGGAAAGTAAAACAACCCAAGAAGAAAACATGTTCACCCAACGTCAATCTTCTTGATTTGTGGTTATCATCAAATATCCTGCGGTCGCCAATTCAATCAACTAATAAATGTGTTGGCGGCAGAAGGAGACGAAAATATCGCAGCGTGTACATGATATAATTATGTTTTTGTGTATGAATGTGTAGTGCTGAATACTACAATAAAGAATGTAAGCTAAAAGTGATATTCGTATCGTAGCAAGAAGGCTATCATGACCCAATAGCGGTGTAGAGAAAGGGCGAGATGGAAAGAAATGGAACGAAGTGAAACGAAATAGAACGAAAGGGAACTACAGAAAGTGCGGAATGGAACGAAAAGGAACGAAAAATGAAGCAAATCGTGTTCATAGAGGGAAGGACACACACACACACGCGCGCGCGCGCACACACACACGCACACACACGCTCGCGAGCGCGAACGCTGACGAAAACATAACCTTCAATCCTCCGCGTAATGATGGTGTTTGTGGTGTGCGCATGGGGTTTGATACCGTCTTTAAAGCCCCCTTCACACTTGTGCGTATATACAAGTGTATTGACATGTTTTGGGTTTAGGTTAAGTTTGCAGCCGAAGAGATCGTTTCTTTGGTTTGATAACCAGACTACACAACGGTAGGTCAAAGTAGAAAACACCTTTTCCCCGGAAACTTTACTTAAACCAAAAAAATGTCAATGCGCAACCCATACGCATTTGAAACTAGAGTTCCACGACCTCATACCTTCACCAAATGATTTTAACCTTTATGACTGACGTATTTCTGTGTCTCTCATCAATTATAAATCATATCAGTTGATTGTCTTAAAATTTACATGTCCAAAGTATGAGCTCAACAAATTATGAGCCTAACAAAGGAGGTTATGATAATATTTATTATCAATTATGCAAATGAGGCCCTTATTAGCATAATTTGATTCAACGATGTTCACATTCACATAACTTCCCGATGCCACAAAAAAAGTATTAAAGGTATGAAATTGCCGTCATTTGCCAGTGTGGAATAATAGAAGTTACTCATTAAGTATGCAAATTAGGCCAACATTTGCATATTTTCTATCTATTAACAGTCCTCTCTTCCTCAGTAACAATTTGAATAGTCATATCATGGAACAAAGCGGATTTTTAAAGTTGCCCCATTAAATATGCAAATAAGAATCTCATTTGCATAATTATCGTCCAATCATACTAAGCATCACACAAGCTATCCACATACCAAAAATCATGACTATCCATCAAGGCTGTCTTGTTATAGTATTTTCTCATTAATTATGCAAATGAGGTCTTCATTTGCATATTTCATATCAATTAATATTTCTGTCTTCCTCAGTTACATATGTCACATGTTTCAGAGTCCTATCATGGAATTTGGCAGCTGTATAAACTTTCCTCATTAATTATGCAAATTAGATACTGATTTGCATAAGAAGTATCTAATCATGTACATCATCACTCAAGCTATCTACTTACCAAAAATCATTACCATCCATCAAGCCCTTCTTGAGTTATTCCCTTTCAAAGTCAGACACAAAACCTGCTCCTGCAGTTCCAAAAAAGCCGCTAGGGGGCCCAAAGATCTCTGTCCAAAGATCTATGTACCACTCAAAAATCAGTTCCATAGCATGTCCAGAACACGAGATATCAAAACAGGAAGTTCCGCTGCAGTACTGTAAGAAGCCGCTAGGGGGCCCTAAATCTAATCGTTTTCAGGTCTCATTAAAATCTACCAACATACCAAATATCAAAACAATCCATCCAGGCATTCTTGAGTTATGCTGGTCCACTACACACAAACAAACACACCCACCAACAAACGCTACCCTCTGCATAACCTTCTCGGCGAAGGTAATAAACGCACAAGTGTGATAGGGGCCTATATAGCTACCGACATGCCAAATTTCCGACTCATTCATCAAATTGATCTTGATGTATAACCTCCATTGAAATTTATCTGCCGGGTTACATAAATTCGCCAGTTTGACAAAAAGGGGGTTCGAGAGTCATCACTATATACATAGTGCAGCTCCCCCCAGGAATCCAGTTTAGATATACTGAAGTGCATTTTACAGGGGGGGGGGGGGGCGTTGGAGAGTTGGAGATCTGTTTTGACGTATCTTTTCAGGGTGGCATAATAATGTACCCTGGTGGTATTTCATTTAGTAGATGTTAGGTGAGAAGACACAGACCCAGACAAACACAAGTTGTTCATACTATAAAAGACTCATCTTAGCAAATAAGGGTCTGCCTTTCACCCGAATGCCCTTTTTCACCGGAATACCCCAGAATGCCCATAAAGGAGGGTGAATTCTACCGGAATACACTATGCTTTGATGAGTAAACATCACAGGTTGCTGTATTTTGGCATAAAATGATATATTTATGGCCCAGGGAACGAGAAATCCCTAGAAAATAGTGATAGTCATCGGCGTCGGTGCCCCCGCCAGTAGCCATGTTTGTTTTTATTGCGGCCGTCAATATTGGTGTAGCAGGGTGAGTGATAAATACTCAAAAACGAGGAGAAATGTCGCATACAGTAATGCTTTAGTAAGTTAACATCGCGGGTTGCTATACTTTGGCATAAGATAACGTATACATGACCCTGGGATCAACGGAAATCACTAGAAATTCAAGGCGATCGGCGATAGTTCCCCGGCGTTATCACCATGTTTGTTTTCATTGCGGATTGCACTGTTTGTTTAGTGTGGTCACAGTAAGATTAATGCATAACAAGAGAGGTGAAAATTTTGGAAATACGGTATGCTTTGGTAAGTTAACATTGCAGGTTGCTGTATTTTGGCATAAGATAACGTATATACGACCCTGGCTGGGAACTCAGAGTCATAACCGGGCGATCCCGACCTGTCGCGCTCAGCATATCGGAATAAACAATAGTTAATCCGTTGCGTCAGAGGGCTGAAGTGCCTGGAAGCAGTTAAGATTAAAATTGAAATTTGTTCAGACCTAACAGTAATATGCAAAAAGATGCACGATGAGGACAGTGCTGTCTCTCTGATTGACCAAAGGAAAATCCCATTCACGGGTTATGCCGGCCGATAGATATCCTGAAATTCTTCCCTTCGAGCAAATAAAACCTAATTGACTTACTTGAAATATATTCATTCCGAAATTTACATCAGAAACAGTAATACATGGCTGTGAATAGCTCCCTGCTATTTTACTTTATCTGACATAGGCATATTCCATATGGCCACATCAAAATAAGGGGCCAAAGGGAGAACGCAGAAAGCACTTTGACGTGTCAATTGTAGCTTTATTACAAACGCATACCGGATACCTAATTCAAACAATACAGGTGACTGATGAAATCGATAACGTTGTTTAATAGATGGGAGAAATAAAATTCCATTGAAATCCGCTTGCTGCATTATCGCGCCATGTCTCCAATTAATGCAAGTACACACATGTTCATGACGACACGCATTGCTCACCTTGATTGAAATGAATGTTGACCATTAGCTAGTCCACTCAAGAAAACACATCTGTTCACAAAGAATAAGAAATGAGGCTGTATAACCTCCTTGGAAGCAATATGTCAGATATTTGAGTTAGAAACTAAGGTTAAGTTTTAAAGTATGTCGTGTACAACACAAAAACAATAGATAAAGGACTGCTACTAGATAGAGTAAATCTATAACTACATGTATATACATATCATTATGTATATATTGTATTTTCGTCGTCTGTTGGTCCAGTCACCCCCTCCCCCGTACACATACTGAACGATCCCCCATTTAGCAAGATCCGCCACATTGTTTATTCCGACTAGTAAATCCCGACGCGCAGGCATATCGCTGTCAGTAATTTTTTTAGCGATTTCTTGTTCCCAAGATCATAAACAAGTTATCATATACCAAATTGCAGCATTCTGCGCCAAAGCATACTGTCACCTCCCTCACTGTGACCCCACTAAACAAACAGGGTAATCCGCAATGAAAACAAACATGGGGACTCGCCGGGGAACTATCGCCGATCGCCTTGAATTTGTAGTGATTTCTTGATCCTAGGGTCATGTATACGTTATCTTATGCCAAAGTATAGCAACCTGCAATGTTAAGTTACCAAAGCATACTGTTTTTGCGACATTTCACCTCCGTTTTGTGCATTTCTCGCAAAACAAAGATTGTACTCCGCAATAAAAAAACATGGCGACAGATGTTTACTCATCAAATCATAGTGTATTCCGGTAGAATTCACCCTCCTTTATGGGCATTCCGGGGCATTCCGGTGAAAAAGGGCATTCCGGTAAAAAGGCAGACCGGCAAATAAGGCTATTGCAGCATTGGCTCATAAATTACGTAAATGAGTAAATTATATATGGCTATGTTCTACTTTCTTTAAATGTCACAACAATGAAATTTCCACCATTTACCTTTCCGAAATTATAGTCTTATCTCTTATGCAGATTAGGTCTTAATGTGTATAATTGATAGGTATCAATGTTCCTCTCTAAGTTACTGGCATTTACATGCAGATTAGGTCTTAATTTATATGATTAATAGCTATCAATACTCCTCTCTATCTACGTTACTGCCAGTTACAGGCAGTAACTTCTAACATCTGCTTGGATTCCGTAATGGGAGGTAGCACCAGGTGCTGTCAAACGCCAAGACAACACATAATTTGGTATGGATATGTATATGACATAAACAATCAGGTATTCATTAGCAATTTGACATCCATCGCATAAAAGATATCTTTTTGAGATTTTTTTTCAATTCTCATACCAAAAATGTATATTTGGTCATGTACCCTGATACTAAGACCCAATGACCTGAAAGTTGTCATGGAAACGGGACTTCATTAATTTACATTTTTGGCATAATCTGCTTGAAAAATATCTTTTTGGGGATTTGTTGCTATTTCAAGACCAAAATGTGTATTTTGAACCAAAGATATTTAATGACCGAAAGGGTATTTTTTTGGCTTCTGTGCCCTGGTATTAAAACCAAATGATCTGAAATTTAGCATGTAATTTTCAACAAAATGTATATTTTTTGACCGTGACATCAGCCCGACTCTGCACCGTGACATCAGCCCGACTCTGCACCGTGACATCAGCCCGACTCTGCACCGTGGCATCAGCCCGACTCTGCACCGTGGCATCAGCCCGACTCTGCACCGTGACATCAGCCCGACTCTGCAGTGTGACATCAGCCCGACTCTGCAGCGTGACATCAGCCCGACTCTGCAGCGTGACATCAGCCCGACTCTGCACCGTGGCATCAGCCCGACTCTGCAGCGTGACATCAGCCCGACTCTGCAGCGTGACATCAGCCCGACTCTGCACCGTGGCATCAGCCCGACTCTGCACCGTGGCATCAGCCCGACTCTGCACCGTGGTATCAGCCCGACTCTGCAGCGTGACATCAGCCCGACTCTGCAGCGTGACATCAGCCCGACTCTGCAGCGTGACATCAGCCCGACTCTGCACCGTGGCATCAGCCCGACTCTGCAGCGTGACATCAGCCCGACTCTGCAGCGTGACATCAGCCCGACTCTGCAGCGTGACATCAGCCCGACTCTGCAGCGTGACATCAGCCCGACTCTGCACCGTGACATCAGCCCGACTCTGCACCGTGGCATCAGCCCGACTCTGCAGCGTGACATCAGCCCGACTCTGCACCGTGACATCAGCCCGACTCTGCACCGTGGCATCAGCCCGACTCTGCAGCGTGACATCAGCCCGACTCTGCAGCGTGACATCAGCCCGACTCTGCAGCGTGACATCAGCCCGACTCTGCAGCGTGACATCAGCCCGACTCTGCACCGTGACATCAGCCCGACTCTGCACTGTGACATCAGCCCGACTCTGCACCGTGACATCAGCCCGACTCTGCAGCGTGACATCAGCCCGACTCTGCAGCGTGACATCAGCCCGACTCTGCAGCGTGACATCAGCCCGACTCTGCAGCGTGACATCAGCCCGACTCTGCAGCGTGACATCAGCCCGACTCTGCAGCGTGACATCAGCCCGACTCTGCAGCGTGACATCAGCCCGACTCTGCAGCGTGACATCAGCCCGACTCTGCACTGTGACATCAGCCCGACTCTGCACCGTGACATCAGCCCGACTCTGCACCGTGGTATCAGCCCGACTCTGCAGCGTGACATCAGCCCGACTCTGCAGCGTGACATCAGCCCGACTCTGCAGCGTGACATCAGCCCGACTCTGCACCGTGGCATCAGCCCGACTCTGCACCGTGACATCAGCCCGACTCTGCACCGTGACATCAGCCCGACTCTGCAGCGTGACATCAGCCCGACTCTGCAGCGTGACATCAGCCCGACTCTATCGATCTGCACCGTGACATCAGCCCGACTCTGCACCGTGACATCAGCCCGACTCTGCACCGTAACATCAGCCCGACTCTATATTCGCTCGTGAGACGTTTAGAGTCATTTATCCGGGCCCGTACTAAAACTCAGGCTGGTCGCGCGGTTTCGCGGGGCTGTCCCGGACCTGTGTCGATTTTCACGATATTCCAGCCTGTAGCATCCCGCGCTATACGTCTCGTCTACTACTTTACATTCGGACTTTCCCGTATCATACAGTATATGTAGAGTAAGGCGTCGTTGACCTGTCAAACCGTGACCTCTCCCCCAAGCTAATCACTCGGAACCTCTCCAGCCTCGCCTTCTCCCTCCCAAAAATGTATATTTTGGGCTCCTGTGCCCTGGTATTTAAACTAAACGACCTGAATTTTGCCACATTATATACAAACAGAACTTCAATTGCATTTTTGTCATACACCACTTGTCAAACAAAAGGTATATTTTGGGCTACTTAAAGTTATAAAGTCACTGTATAAGAGTCAAATTACCTGAAATTTGCATAGGAGTGCCAAGAGCACATGTGTCTTTTTCATACTTGCAACATGCACCTTTTCAAAATATCAATTTTGGGACATTTGGCTATTATTACCTAAAACGTACATTTTGGATTCCTGTGTCATTGTGTGAATACTGAATGACCCGACACTCGGTATGAATGTAGCTTCATACCTTCGCCAATCGATATTAACCTTTATAAATCATTGGGAAATAATTTCTGCCACATCTTTTACACCACAGAAGATGTCACTAAGTGTCATATGTGCTTTTCATTCTAGAAAGTACTTTGATTTCTTGCAAATTGTAGGCATGGCTTCTCTGCGTCGTTTCAACTAAAATAGAAAGAGAAAACTCAAAGGTATAATCAAGCCAAATATAAAGAAAATCCTACCACTGAGATTTCACAATTTGAACTAATCGGACGACATTGAGTAATGCTACGTTACAACTTGAGTGAGTGAGTGAGTGAGGGGGTGGGTGGGTGAGTGAGTGAGTTTGATATTTCTGGAAGGCCCTAGTAACTGTATCACACTTACTAATGCGTTGAGAATTACTAGACTAATCAAATGCCTCAATGGTCAGAAGTACATTTCCAAAAAGACAAAGTAATGTTCTGCAACAAAAGCACACTTGTCATGTCCGCGATTGGTCCTTATTGAGGTTCATGAACGTGGCAGGGTTCTTGGAAAAATTGATAGAATTCTTTGAATCATTGACGGGTTCTCGGAATCACTTGTTCGTTTCTTGAAACGTGCCAGGTAATACTGTCTACGACCTCGTAAAGAAAGCACAAGGAGAAGTTACAACGTAATGCTAATTGTGGATTCTAGATAAAGTCAAAGTCAATGATACTTTTACAGTCGACCTTGAATTACACACTTATAACCTCAGACATTCTTGGAACAGGTCCGATTAGATAATCTCCTTTGGCATTTATGTTCAACTGAGCTCATGTTCGCTGATGAATTTCGACGGTACACTCTACAAGAACCTTGATGCTCAACATCTGACCTTTTCGATGAGACAAAAGTCCGTGAACTTACTAGTACTTTCGATGTCCTTTCAATTTGTGGACAGAACAGGCCGCCGCCTTCAGCAATGGTGTGCGATAGCACACCACAAGATCATCTGTGGCCTAGCAACACCAGGACCAACCTACTCATTCACCTATTCGACGATTGCTTCGCGGGGGGTGAGAATCCTCTTCTGGGTGCCTTTCTACAAAAACCTTGAGCTACATAGTAGTTATTATACACTTGTATTACATTTGGTTAACTACGTATACGTGCAGCACACAATAATGAGTTCATCTTTGAGAACCAATGGTGTGGGAGTGCTGGGTGATGTACCTGTCAATCACCCTCTTATGCAAACAAGTTGATCACAAAGTTTGTTGTGAATAGTTGCATTGAAGAGGAAGAGATGCAAAACAATGTTCAAATTTGAGCAATCACTATGCGCTGCTTTTGCTTCCTTTTTAAACACACCTGATACTCAGCCCGTATTCCATCCTCAGTCAGGATTGATTCTAAGACTTCTATTTGTGGCAACATGTTACTGTACATATGCATGTCTGTTAATCAACTGTTAGCAATCCCATCTGAGCATACGTGTCGGGTATCGTGTGCTCGTCTGTCATAGAAAGCTGAGTATGAGAAGACGTCGGTGATAAAAATACGATTCTGAGAGAGTTAAATGAACTGCAGCTGGGGTCGCTCAAAACGTTTTCGCTGGAAACAAGACGCGTAGCTGTGTGATATTCTTAATCAATCTGTCACTGTCCACATAAACTCATATGTTTGTCATCATATCATTTTAGGTATATTCTTCTTGAAAATCTGTTGACGAGAGGGGAAAGCATCGGTAAGAGGCTGGAGCTGCATGGGTTCATCATCACCATCAACGGTCGACCCCCGGGGGGGACGGGGCAAGTCCTTGCACAACTTCCGACCACACCAGTCTATCTGCCATGGCTGCACTTAGGTCATAAATGGTCTGAATAGTTGGGTGATGTTTCCAACTCAAGTTCTGTGCTTTGCGTAGAAGTGAAGTATAAGTTCCATCTAGTTTCTTCTCCAAGCGAGTAGTCAAAGTCCAGGTTTCAGCACCATACAGCAAAATTGGCTCAACAACAGTAGGGAAAACTTGTACTTTAAGATCGTTATTTATAAAATGGGTTAAAAAAGGTCCTCCCTTACCCGTACATCACATAAGGCACGGTGAAAACATTGAATGTAGGCATAGAAATAACATCAAGGCAGCTCTTGTCACAGTCTTGTTACCCATCATTTTCCCCTGTTCACCAAGTGGTTTCTAAAGAGACCGTCTTTCTATATTCTATTTACCACCTGAGGGTGACTGTATCAACAAAACACAAGTAGACATTTCGTCCATGTCGGATTAATCGAATTGAACCAGGCTGCGAAAGAACATGATTAATTGCCCTATTCCCATTTCTACCAACATCGTTACACGACACGATTTGGTAGTTTAACTAGAATCGTAAAATTCAGGGAACTGCATCAACGTCCTCCTCCGCGGTGATACAAGGCTTTGACCCTCTGAACAAGATTGAGGGATTTAATTTCCGAGCGCAGAAATGCTAAATGATTAGCAAAGAGATACCGATCTTACGGTGGAAATTCCTTTTTTGAGCGTCATCTTAACTTCAAAACTTTTGCTTGTAATTGATCGAAAGAAAAGAATCGTGCTAACAGGAGCTACTGTGAATGACCAGTTTTTGATAGGAGAAGATGAAGATTTTGTGTAATGCTTTTTCCTTTTTCCCTTTAATTCTTTCATTTAGTAGTATGGATAAGCCTATGTGCAATGCCCACGTTTACTTAACTTCCAAATCCGCGAGAACGAAATCATAGATTTCATATTGAAGCCAACTACTTTTTTTTCTAAACTGTTCTTTATTCGTACGCTCGCATCAGTTTTGGGGTTCCCAGAGGTTGCCATCCATATAATCAAATCAACATGGCCTTAGAGGGAAAATATGGTCGATGTGGTCACCAGATCCTGTCGGCAACAAGTAATTGCCGTCCGTTGATGATATTGGTTTTCACATAAAAAGACATGATCTTTTTCACAATGGGATTGGATAGATGTTACTAGTAATGCCATTGGGCAGAATTGAATACATCCAGTTGCATGCAAAAGTATTCAACCCCCCTTGCATTTTGGCAAATTGAGGAACTTTACAACTGCAGAATAATACCAAATCATATAAGTGATGAACAGATATGTTATTACAATTTGATAGCACAACAAAAGTCAAGATTTTTTTCATAGTCCTTCCAAAATTAAAACTTTCACACAAAAAGCAGGTTGCAAAATTATTCACCCCCCCATGAGGGTCTGTCTTTAGTACTTATTGGACATTCCAGCAAGACAATGACCCTAGCACACATCGACATCCACAAATATTTGGTCAGAAAAAGAACCTGAAAAGTTCTTGAGTAACCATAATAGTCTCCAGACTAAACTTAGTTGAGAATTTTTGGTTGGATCGGAAGAAAGCAGTTGTGGCACAAAGAAATCGGAAAATTGTTGAGGTCACGTGACCATTGCCGGTGTTCAGGAATTATCGGTCCCCCCGGGAAAATCGGTCCCCCTCCTGCCATTGGTCCACATTTGAGTTGGTGGGCGTGGCCTAAAAGTACGAAGGCCCACAACAACATAGGCTGTAACATAACAATTCTACACTGCCGACATTGTCGACAAATAATGTCCCCTCATAGTAAAGTTGAAACAGTCGTCCTCTGGTCTACTTCGGACCCTAATTTTCAACTTAAAGACGATTCTATGAAAATTGATATGAACTTTTCAAAGGGTTTTGGCCATTGTGCTATTTCATCTCAAGGGGACACATTTTCCCGGGCCAGGGTAGCCAGGATTTTCGGTCCCCCTAATTTGAAAGTCAACAACGTCTCTTCTGATGCACTTGATAACCTGTTTTTCAACTTGAAGACGCTTCTCTGAAGACATAACACAACTATAAACATTTCAAAAGCAAAAAGTCTCAGCATTTTCCCGGGCCGGGGTAAAACCGGGATTTTCGGTCCCCTCATAGGAAAGTCAACAACGTCTCTTCTGATGCACTTGGAAACCTGTTTTTCAACTTGAAGACGCTTCTCTGAAGACCTAATACAACTATATACGTTTCAAAAGATATAAGTCTCAGTATTTGGCCATTAAGGGGATTTCAGGTAAAGGGGACACATTTTCCCGGGCCGGGGTAAAACCGGGATTTTCGGTCCCCTCATAGGAAAGTCAACAACGTCTCTTCTGATGCACTTGGAAACCTGTTTTTCAACTTGAAGACGCTTCTCTGAAGACCTAACACAACTATAAACGTTTCAGAAGCAAAAAATCTCAGCATTTGGCCATTGAGGGGACTTTAGGTAAAGGGGACACATTTTCCCGGGCCGGGGTTAAGCCGGGATTTTCGGTCCCCTCATAGGAAGGTCAACAACGTTTCTTCTGATGAACTTGGAAACTTGTTTGTCAACTTGAAGACGCTTCTCTGAAGACTTAACACAAATATAAACGTTTCAAAAGCAAAAAGTCTGAATATTTGGCCATTAAAGGGAATTTCAAAGGGAGGGGGACACATTTTTCCGGGATTTTCGGTCCTTTCATAGGAAAGTCAACAATGCTTCTTATGATGGACTTGGAAATTGTTTATCAACTTGAAGCGCTTCCCTGAAGACTTAATACAACTAAAAAGGTTTCAAAAGCAAAAAGTCCTAGGATTTGGCCATTGAGGGGATTTCAGGGGAAGGGGACACATTTTCCCGGGGTAGCCGGGATTTTCGGTCCCCTCATAGGAAAGTCAACAACGCTTCTCATAATACATTTGGAAACCTGTTTTTCAACTTGAAGACAGTTCTCTGAAGACTTAACACAACTATAGAAGTTTTTAAAAAAATAAAAGCAGAAAATCTCAGGATTTTGGCATTGAGGGGATTTCAGGGTAAGGGGACACATTATCCCGGGGTAGAACTAGCCGGGATTTTCGGTCCCCTCATAGGAAAGTCAAAAACGCTTCTTATGACGGACTTGGAAATTATTTGTCAACTTGAAGGCGCTTCTCTGAAAACTTATCACAACTATAAACGTTTCAAAAGCAAAAAGTCTCAGCATTTGACCATTGTGGGGATTTCAGGTAAAGGGGAGACATTTTCCCGGGCCAGGGTAGCCGGGATTTTCGGTCCCCTCATAAGAAAATCAACATTTTGTCTTCTGTTAAACCTGGACGCTTGTTTTTCAACTTGAAGACGCTTCCCTAAAGACCTAACACAATATAAACATTTCAAAAGCAAGAAGTCTCAGCATTTGTCCATTGAGGAGATTTCAGGTAAAGGGGGCACATTTTCCCGGGCCGGGGTTAAGCCGGGATTTTCGGTCCAATAATGAGAAAGTCAACAACGTCTCTTCTGATACACTTGCAAACCTATTTTTCAACTTGAAGACGCTTCTATGAAGACTTGGACACAACTATAAACCTTTCAAAAGCAGAAAGTCTCAGCATTTGGCCATTGAGGAGATTTCAGGTAAAGGGGGCACATTTTCCCGGGCCGGGGTTAAGCCGGGATTATCGGTCCCCTAATGAGAAAGTCAACAACGTCTCTTCTGATGGACTTCGAGACCTGTTTTTCAACAGGAAGACGCTTCAATGAATATATGACACAACTATAAATGTTTGAAAAGCAGAAAGTCTCAGCATTTGTCCATTGAGAGAATTTCGGGTAAAGGGGACACATTTTCCCCGGCCGGTGTTAAGCCGGGATTTTCGGTCCCCTAATGGTAAGGTCAACAACGTCTCTTATGATGTGCTTTTGTTGTGTCAATAAAGATCTCTCTATGATGGACTTGAAAACCTGTTTTTCAACTTGTAGACGCTTCTCTGAAAACCTAACGCAACTACAAACGTTTAAAAAAAAGTCTTAGCATTTGGCAATTAAGGGGATTTCAGGTAAAGGGGACACATTTTCCCGGGCCGGGGTTAAGCCGGGATTTTCGGTCCCCTCATTGGAAATCGCGAAGATGCTTGAAGACGCTTCACTGAAGACTTGACAAAACAATGAACTTTTTGCTTTAGAAACGTTTATAGTTGTGTCAGGTCTTCAGAGAAGCGTCATCAAGTTGAAAAACAGGTTTCCAAGTGAATCAGAAGAGACGTTGTTGACTTTCAAATTAGGGGACCGAAAATCCCGGCTACCCCGGGAAAATGTGTCCCCCTCCCCCTTAATTGACAAATCTTGAAACTTTTGCCCATGAAATGTTTATAGTTATGTTAAGTCTCCAGAGAAGCGTCTTCAAGTTGAAAAACAGGATTCCAAATGGATCAGGAGAAGCGTTTTTGACTTTCCTATGAGGGGACCGAAAATCCCGGGTACCCCGGGAAATTGTGTCCCCTTCCCCTGAAATTCCCTTAATGGCCAAATATTGAGACATCTTGCTTTTGAATCGTTTATAGTTGTGTTAAGTCTTCAGGGAAGCGTCTTCAAGTTGAAAAAGAATTTCCAAGCCCATCATAAGAAGCGTTGTTGACTTTCCTATGTGGGGACCGAAAATCCCGACTAGTTCTACCCGGGATAATGTGTCCCCTTCCCCTGAAATCCCCTCAATGGCCAAATCCTAAGACTTTTTGCTTTTCAAAACTTTTATAGTTGTGTTAAGTCTACAGGGAAGCGTCTTCAAGTTGACAAACAATTTCCAAGTCCATCATAAGAAGCGTTGTTGACTTTTCTATGAGGGGACCGAAAATCCCGGCTACCCCGGGAAAATGTGTCCCCTTCCCCTGAAATCCCCTCAATGGTCAAATGCTGAGACTTTTTGCTTTTGAAACATTTATAGGTGTGTTAAGTCTACAGAGAAGCGCCTTCAAGTTGACAAACAATTTTCAAGTCCAAAATAAGAAGCGTTGTTGACTTTTTGATGAGGGGACCGAAAATCCTGGCTAGTTCTACCCCGGCAAAATGTATCCCCCTCCCCTTAAAATCCCCACAATGGCCAAATCCTGAGACTTTTTGCTTTTAAAGCGTTTGTATTTGTGTTACGTATTCAGAGAAGCGTATAAAAACAGGTTTCCAAATGTATCATAAGAAGCGTTGTTGACTTTCCTATGCGGGGACCGAAAATCCCGGCTACCCCGGGAAAATGTTTCCCCTCCCCTTAGAATCCCCTCAATGGCCAAATCCTGAGACTTTTTTTTGCTTTTGAAATGTTTATAGTTGTGTTAAGTCTTCAGAGAAGCGTCTTTAAGTATTTATAAAAACAGGTTTCCAAATGGATCAGGAGAAGCGTTGTTGACTTTCCTATGAGGGGACCGAAAATCCCGGGTACCCCGGGAAAATGTGTCCCCTTCCCTTGAAATCCCCTCAATGGCCAAATCCTAAGACATTTTGCTTTTGAAACGTTTATAGTTGTGTTTAGTCTTCGGGGAAGCGTCTTCAAGTTGAAAAACAATTTCCATGTCCATCATAAGAAGCGTTGTTGACTTTCCTATGAGGGGACCGAAAATCCCGGCTAGATCTACCCCGGGAAAATGTGTCCCCTTCCCCTGAAATCCCCTCAATGGCCAAATCCTGAGATTTTTTTGCTTTTGAAACGATTATAGTTGTGCTAATTCTTCAGAGAAGCGTCCCTTAAGTTGACAAACAATTTCCAAGTCCATCATAAGAAGCGTTGTTGACTTTGCTATGAGGGGACCGAAAATCCCGGCTAGATCTACCCCGGGAAAATGTGTCCCCTTCCCCTGAAATCCCTCAATGGCCAAATCCTGAGATTTTTTTGCTTTTGAAACGTTTAAATTTATAGTTGTGCTAATTCTTCAGAGAAGCGTCCCTTAAGTTGACAAACAATTTCCAAGTCCATCGTTGTTGACTTTGCTATGACTGAGGGGACCGAAAATCCCGGCTAGATCTACCCCGGGAAAATGTGTCCCCTTCCCCTGAAATCCCTCAATGGCCAAATCCTGAGATTTTTTTTGCTTTTGAAACCTTTATAGTTGTGTTAAATCTGCCGATAAGCGCCTTGAAGTTGATAAAGAAGCTTCCAAGTTCATCATAAGAAGCGTTGTTGACTTTTCTATGAGGGGACCGAAAATCCCGGCTAGATCTACCCCGGGAAAATGAGTCCCCTTCCCCTGAATTCCCTCAATGGACAAATGCAGAGACTGTTGTCCGACGTCCCTGAAACGTTTATATTTTTGTGTTAAGAGCATCAACTCAAGTTAAAGTAATTTAAGAATAAAGTATTTTTCCAAATGCATCACTACTAGGAGAAGAGTTGTTGACTTTCCTATGAGGGGACCGGAAATCCTGGCTACCCCGGGAAAATGTGTCCCTGCAATGGCCAAAAACTGATACTTTTTGTTGATGAAACGTTCATATTTGTGTTTGTGGACAATGTCCGTCCCACCTTCTTACAATTCATACATTTGGCATTAAGTATTCAATTCAAAGACAGTGTTTGTGGATGATATCTATGTCTTTGGCCCTGTGGGCCTTCGTACTTTTTAGGCCACGCCCACCATGGATTGGGGACCGATTTTCCTGGGGGACCGATAATTCCTGAACACCGGCAAGAAATGGGCCGAAATTCCAGAAAGAGCACTACCAGAGGCTTGTGACAAGTTATTGTTCACGTCTTCATCAGAAAATCGCATCTTTTAGATATATAGGGGTGCTGCAAGAAGTACTAAAGACACACCCTCATGGGGGGTTGAATAATTTTGCAACCTGCTTTTTGTGTGAAAGTTTTAATTTCGGATGGACTATGAAAAAAATCCTGACTTTTGTTGTGCTATCAGATTGTAATAACATATCTGTTCATCACTTATATGATTTAGGAATATTCTGCAGTTGTTAAGTTTCTCAATTTGCCAAAATGTCCAAAATGTAAGGGGGGGTGAATGATTTTGCATGCAACTGTATGAGGATGACAGGATACTCGGGGCTAATCTTAGTAATGTCCATTGTTGTTTATATGGCCCTGACAAATATAACTTTGCCCACATAAAAAAGATCGAGGCTTCTTTAAGCTGCATGCCTTCGATTATTGTGTCACGCACTAACAGACACGCACACATATACAAACAAACAAAGAAACAAACACACGCACATATACACAGACATACAAACATACACACACACACGCACACACACACACATACATACATACACAAACACGCAGACAAACACACGCACATATACACAAACACAAACACACACACACACACATACATACATACACGAATACGCAGACAGACACACGCACACACATCTATTTTCATGACCATCACTCAGCATCTACAGACACCAGCCGTCCTGTGATTACCTACCGGTAATTGAGCAGGGCATGTTTGAAAATATATGAGCGTAAGGCTTTGAAGGACTCCCGTGTTTCTGTATGTCCCTGACTAAAAGGCAATCAAGCACAACTTCTAAACGTAATTAAGGCAATCGCCTTTAAAATTTCGACATGCTCTATATCAATTTCCAAAGTCACTGGAACATGTATGATGGCTGGTTAATGTTTTTAACCATTGAACAAGATTGCTTGCTTGCT
Source organism: Branchiostoma lanceolatum (assembly GCF_035083965.1). Taxonomy (NCBI): domain Eukaryota; kingdom Metazoa; phylum Chordata; class Leptocardii; order Amphioxiformes; family Branchiostomatidae; genus Branchiostoma; species Branchiostoma lanceolatum. The sequence continues at coordinate 3,726,974 of NC_089725.1, forward strand.
AGTAGGCTGGCTGGTTTGCTTGCTTGCTTGCTTGCTTGCTTGCTTGCTTGCTTGCTTGCTTGCTTGATTGATTGATTGATTGATTGATTGATAAAAGGACAGCGGGCACCGTTCACAATCGTCACATTTCACTAGTATCGACGATACACAGACTTTAGGAGGACCATTTTTTCGCATAACAGCAAGGAGGAAGACGCCAGTTTTGTGCAGTAAGTAAGGCCGTAAGATTTTATACACTCACACCGGCAAGGACCCTTACTAGTTTAAATAAGTGTGGTGGGTTCTTGAACCTTCTCAAGATGTGGCTCTCGTCTAACACCGGACCTCCGGCTTTACATCCAGTTCGAGGAGACGTCCCTAACCGAAGCTAGGTAGTCATTTCCACCTCAGTCGAGTGACGAAATAGGTGTTAAGTGCCCTTTCCAAGGGCACAACATCGGGGCATGCTCGGGATACCAACCCAGAACTTTTAGATTCTAAGTCTAACTACAAGACTGCCGGATTCCACACTTTCCCATTAAGAAGGATATCAGGAAGTATATGAAAAAATTGTAGTGTTATTTACCGAATACGTCTTCAACTATTGTAACCTTACGCAGGGCACATCACCGAACTTAATGCACGCCTTAAGCCCTCCAAGGAAAATGGATTGAGAAGTTGGCAATTTCCCGCCTCTTTGAGAGGCCGTTTCGTGACAGGTCTGAGACCGTGATGGATGACGAACTCTCCTAAGACTCAGTCTTAGTTAAAACTTGTACAAATCAAGTGGTTTTATAGCCTGGTCGTGAAATGTGTCACAGACTTTGTCACGTACCGTGCGAAAATAATCCCTCATTGAATTCTAAGTGAACTTGGGAAGTCAGGTGGGTGCCGTACGATTCATTTAGTATTCAGAACGATCAGACCTATCAGACTGCTAACACGGACCATCAATTTCACGGTTTGTTTCGTCGCGCTCAGCGCAGTCCTGATGAACTCTCTTTCCTGGGTAATAAACGGACATCTTCACCTTAACAGTATCCTTTATACATACGCTCGTTGTCAAGACCCTTCTTCAAAACTTTTTAATGTATGTTTTAGGTAGACTTACTTTCATATTTGTACATAAACAAACATCATATATGACAGATTTGTCAATGAAATGTCCCTTTTGTGGGAATAGTCCTTGTCTTTACTCTAGCATATTTGCTTCTTGCTGAAAGTGTGAAACAGTCTTACCTGTCTTTCCCATAGGCCCCTTAAATAGACCACTTGAGAGCAGTGCGCATGAGTCATAATGATACACGTGGTTCCCGCGAAATTCCCTGGAAACGTTTCATAAGTCGAACTCCCCTAGTTCTCTCCCATCGCTGATACAGATGAAAGAGCGGCGCGGAAGAGCGTAACCCATCAGCCCTGATACACGTTGACAACGTCTTTATCTTGATTAAGAGTGTCTACCGAAATGTAAAAAGAGGACAAGTCGTGACACATCTTTTTATCTTCGGATTTAGAGAGTTCTCCGGGAGTTGTAACCGCAGATGCTCGGAAGGTGTTCGGCGTGGTTCTGTGTCAGAGATGCCTGTTTAAAGAGTGCACTCGGCGGTGTATCATCACCCATATAGTATGTGGTGTTGTTACTGTACGCAGGATGACGATACCGGATCCTATGTTTCACACTCAGCTACTCCCACCCACAGCGATAGCTTTGCTGGGTTGTCTGAATCTCAAGTACAAGGTATGTCGGCCTCTTACCACAAGTCAAGTTAAAACTATGTCTATTCTTTTGAATATCACATCGCGGAAATTCATCCAAAGCAGAGGGACAACTGGATTTCCATTTTTTTATCAATGTCGTCAATGTACCAGCCTCCTCGGTCTTTACATGGTGCTGACTTCATGACTGTTGTTAAGTTAAGGAAGGCAGCTGACGTGAAAATCCATCATTGCTTTGTTCTTGTTCTTATTGCTTTATTGTTTGTTCTTATTGACAAAATGACGGTGTCGGAATGCATTGGATGATTAAAAGAATTAAAAGAATCCATGCGGCAAAGAAAGTTTAAGTTTGCCGTTTGACTTCAATTTGATTGATTTATCGTTAAATGGTTAAGTGGATTCGATAACGTATATGGCTCCATGGATATGAATTCGGGAGATGAACACCCGCTGTCACAGGGGATGAATATCTGGTACAAACAGTTAGTCAAGTTCTTTGAGGGGACGTTAAGCCCTCCGCCTCCCCTGGGGCGTTAAACCACTACATGTTAAAGAACAACCGCACGCGTCCATACGTACAGGTGTTCGCCCAAAGGTGTTGGCCATATTCCCCACGGCGTTACTGTGAGCTCTTCTCTCCTATTACTCAGTATCATATACATGTGATATGATATTTATCACATACCTCTAGTAACGTAGTAGATAGCCTCTGGTAACGTAGTTTCATTCACCATACAGTCTTGCAGAGTTCAGAACTTGGCAGTACCAAATCCTGCCAATCCATATCTTTCCTCGCCGCCTCAAACAGAGGTATGTGTTTGATTATCGTTTCATAGAAATCTTTTTTCCGCATAATAGTTGCAATTATTAAGTCCCTCAAACCTTTGAGTATGTAGGTTCCATGAGTGCAATGTAGCTTCTAATCATTACAACCGTGTATATAAGACTCACTTTGCCAGCAAAAGTAGAAATTATCAATTCCACATGATTGATTTTATTAAACATTGATTTATTTTGGTTTCCTATGTATGTGTTTGTTTCTTTACTCAAGGTTTCTTTACTCAATATTTGCCAAAGATGCAGCATGTAAAATTAACGTCTGGACCACAATCTATGGAAGAGGTACATGTTGTGTACGTGTGACAATGTAGATTTGATTAAGGTTTATGCAAAACCAAGTCATTTATTTTGTCACGGATTCGCATTAGTCGTGTAAGGTTCAATTGTTCCTGACAGCCACTTCCGTCCGACGAGATTAGTGTAGATTATGGCAATCACATAATGGAGAAATAACCATCGCTCTCTGTTATCCGAGGAATTTGCAAAAAAACAAAACATATCAGTGTGACAAAAGCCTCGGTGCTCGTCACTTTGTACTTCGTCGGTCTCTGAGGTATGAATCGACGTTTTTTACGGAAAGGCGGCCTACTGTCATCTATTTGAGATCGGCATATGAACGCTGAGTCTTTTGCCAGAAACAATGTATGCAGATGACCACTTTCGCAACCCTCCACAATTTTCCCAACACTAACTTCGAGCGAATAAATCGTATCTATGGAGAGACTTAATCAATCTAATCAAAGGCGGGTGCGTCAAGTCGTCGCAATGGCATGGCGGGAATCAAAAGCTCGCACAACCGGAAGCACTCAGAAGAGGCAGCCGAGACGAAATGAATTGGCAGGCTCTACAATTTACTCAGCAGACAGCTTGCTTAGTAGGAAGAATAAATTATAGTTCATTGTATACTGGGTCGTCTTTCACTCACACTTGATATGCGTTTGAACGAAGTATATGAATTAGATGTGGGTGTACCGAATATGTAATTCTAGTCATATGCCTTACTCCACAAATTGATATACGTGTATACCTACCTTTTGATTCAAATTTGATAGTTGATTCAGATATATTACTCCATTGACGCACTTCGTCGGTGTATGTAACGCAAGATGTACACAGTAGACTAGTCATGACCCGCTGGTTTTCTTGGTGCACTGTTTAGTTGGTTATACAGAACATCGTATCAAATTAAAAAGCTATGGGACGAGAGAGAAAAACTTTACTACTTAGACCGTATAGAAATCAGAAGCAATTTTGAATAAAGAAGATATGACTCAAACATTCATTAATTGTAGGACTCTAGAATAGGAAAGAGAGCGCATTCTGACCTAGTTGGAGAAATAGAGAGATTAACGAAAAGGATTCACCAGATTAAAACTGGATGCTCTTGTTACTAGAAGTAATGTAGGTACCTGCTAACGCAAAGAACTTTATTCACTTATTTATGTCACATACAGTTCCTCCTCACAGGCAATTACAACCATTCTCCAAGCAGAGGTTTCGGTCGGGAGGGCTAGGGGTGACCGCGATGGAGGAAGGGAAACGTTTAAAAAAAGCGGCCACTCCTAGCCCTTTCGACCGAAACCTCTGCTTGGAAAATAACTTAAAACTTAATTCGGCTTCAGATATTTCATGAGATTGTGGTTAAGCGCGGTTACTCAAGCATTTATGCCTTCACCTAATCAAGGGCTTCCGTTCCAGAGGTAGAGTCATTTTGAGAACGGAGCAACCGATACCTCGTACTAGGGAATTTGGTGGTAAAAGTTGTCGACTAAACTTCTAAAAAGCATACATTTTTGTAGCTACACTCGTCTTGCGATGATCAGCACATTATGAGCGTTCTTAGCTTGTACCATGTAAAATGCATCTGTATTGTGAAAATGATGTCGTACATAGATCCTTGCTGGCAGTGATGATAGTGTCGCTGAAATCGATGAAAATCCAACGACAAGCGCTAGCGTGACTACGCCTTGATGTGATAATACATCTAGTAACACTGATTTTAGCTCTCTGTACAGGAAATCATCACAAACTTGGAGTGTACCCCTCGAGATTTTTGTTCTTATCATATCGAAAGAAACAGATAAAACTTAACTTGTACGAAACTGAAACTAAAGATTCAGCGCAAACTATTCTTCTGTACTGAGCTGCTCTTTGTCTTTGCAGAGTATCGAGAGGCATTTAAGTTGTTTGACAAAGATGGCGACGGAACGATCACCATAGAGGAGCTTGGGACAGTTTTGCACGACCTGGGTCAGTTTTCCTCAGAAGAAGATCTTAACGAGTTACTGCATGACCTAGATGCAGACGGTAAGTTTTCTCCTGCCTTTCATTTCTCCAACTCTCATCTACACACGATCTGTAAAAGAATCGTACGCACAGAGAGTATGCACAGCCTCAATGCACGTGATTGCACTATACAGATCCCATCATTGAAAATTTGTTACATTTTTTTTCGTTCTAGAGAGAACCTCGCCTAAAACCTCCACCTTGTTCCTCAAACAAAAAAATTTTTCTGTATATCCACAACCTCTGATTCCTATTTCTGTTGCATTTGATCCCTTTTGTGCAGTTGTGGTCTTGTTTCTTTCACATCTGAAATCTTGGGGAAAAAGTCCTCCATACCTACACCTCCTTAGTCAGCTACACGACGTACGGTTCCTTTTTTCTCCCCTCCCATAACTCGTGTTGCCGCCCACGCGAATCTATGACGCCCTGAATACCTTGTGCTGCCGGTAGATAAGGCTTCCCCACCGGGAGCCGTCCAGCGTGAGGCCCTACGGTGTCAGATCGGCGGCGGACTGGAACCATTAATTCTTCCGTCACACTGGATCATCGGCTACGAATGCTGTAACCATTCCGCCGTTACATTGGCTATCAGTTTACGTACTAGGAGGTTTTTACGGCTTTTGAATAAAGACTTGTGTGTGCTTCTCTCTCTTTCACAAAAAAAATTAAAGGATACTTGCTTTAAAAGCTGAGGTACCAATGTTTTTGCCTGAATCCCCCTCTAGCCAATTTAGCAGTTACAGACACATGCATCTTAGGCTTAACGCTCACTTAGTTGCAAAGCCGTAATCGTATACAATGCACATTCATGTAAAATGAATTGTTCGACTAGTTTGAAACGCCTCGGTGGACTAAGTTATTGATTCAGAAGCCATCACAGGTTTGATCCACAGGGAAGCCATGCATTATCCTCGTGACAGGAAAAACAAATTGAAAACATGATATTAATTTCTTGGGTGTTTTCACGCTGTGTTTGGCATCATTAAGGTCTTTAGGTTTTTGCTTCTCAAACAAGGTGGAGGTTTCAGAAACAATTAAGTTGAATGTTTTACACAACGTTAAAAAACGTCAAGAATTTTGGGTCGTTATTTTCATCAATTGGTAGTCAAAACAGATGTGAATTGAATCAGTAGTTCATTACTTGTGGTAGAATATGAAGTAAACAATCTGAGTGAAATGAATTCGTTATATCATTCAGGGATGTTGGAGAAATAAAGATCGTTTCGTCCATGAGCTCCGGCGCCTCCGATATCTTGTCCATATGCCTGAATGATGTGTCTACAATACCGCCTGGGGACATAGCCATGACCACAGGTCACTGGTAATCCACCAAGCATCAAGGGCGGATTTCTTTTCTCCATCAATATAACGTGCAACCCCAAAACTGCCGGTAAAATATCGGTCGTGTTGGAACCATGGGAACAAAAACGTAGCGTTTAGTTTGAGTTGAGAGCAAGGGAAGAAAACCTCTATAATTATAATAATTGCTGTATAGATTGATATTGAAATGCATTACAAAAAGTCAAATGGGGGAGGGGCAGTCATAAGAAAATGAAAATCATGGACATTTTTACAAAAACACACCAACACACACACACACCGACGCGCGCGCACACACATGTCCCTACTGTTAGGTGTTGTACGTGACGTCACAGTCACCATGTTATCTGGTTGAGGCTGGAATCATAATTACGTAATTGTAATCACCTTCCCCAAGAAGGTTATGTTTTACCGAGCGTGGTTCTGTGTGTCTGTCAGTGGACACGATAAGTCGAGAATGCCAGGATGGATTGTCTTCATATTTGGTAATTGTATGTTGTATAAAATCTCGAATTAGATCAGAAAGTCCAGAAATCCGCTATATTGCATGATAAAGACTCTCATGCAGGTGGCACCTAACACGTGTCAGCTGCCAGACTGGGCCTAATATTCCCCTGCTGAAAGGTCTGTCCCCAGGTACCTTGCAGCTAGTGGCCCAAACACAAAGGGATATACAACCAAACCTGTATACAACTTGTTTTTAATATGTGGATAGCTAAGAGGCATCCAGAGCATTTTATGAGGCTTGAAACTTGAATTGAAAAACTAAAATTTCTGGTCACTCCTACACATAGCAAGTTTCAATAACACTGTACCATTACATATCGATGTCGTTGTGTGGTGAGAACTGATAGAAAATCCAAGCCCTAATAGACTGATCCTGACTGTCCATCACAATTAGCGCGGTTCAACCAATGAGAGAGTGACTGTATGGCCGTCAAATATTTGCATTTTTATGTTTTGATTTTGCATTTCTACGTTTTGACGGAGGTGGGCGGGGCTATGGTATCTACAGTATTTACGGTAGGCGCATGAAACTATAAGATTATTTTTGGGCCGTTTTTGCGGACTTTTGATAAGAAATACGAACGCAAATGTGGTAAACAGTGGCATTTATTGTAAATTTCATAAAGATTACAGCAACTACAATATTTCAAGTTTTCAAGTCTCATAAAATGCTCTGGGTGCCTTTAAGTGATATTTGATGTGGTGAAATGGTAATCATGCAAATCAGAATCATATTTGCATAATCAATCGGGACATTTCATAAACCCACTCCATTTAATGATGAGACTATCAAAAAATGCAACATTTGTAACTTAAAAATTGAAGGACATCGATAGATAAAAGTTATGCAAATGAAGACCTACTTTGCATAATTGATGAAAAATACTGTAATGCCATATTGGCAAATAGCTGGAATTTCATACTCGTGGCATTTGGAAGTTATGTGAAGGTGAACAAGTTTGAATAGAAATTATGCAAATGATGGCCTAATTTGCATAACTGATCAGAAAATGCTTGAATAGCCTGCTTGGTTAAGATAACACGGTCATACTTGGCAGCTTCTGCTATTTGGGTGGAGAAGATGATCAACTAATAAGTTATGCAAATGATAACCTTATTTGCATGATACATCTCATACACTTATAATACATCAGTCGAAAAGGTTTGGCGAAGGTATGAGGTCGTGGAACTCTAGTTACATTGTACAGATCCAAATTTACCCGCAAACTTTCAGGTTGCACCACCCATATGGTCGACAGTACTTAGATGTACGTCATAGCCACGTATGGGCCCATGAATCTTATTACGTTCCCTTAATTAACTTGTTTCATGTCGAGGTGGCTCTTCTGTTCCCTTCCTTGGTTATAAAAGTTAAGCTTACCATGCTCAAGGATCGCCTGTTGGGATTCACAGACACGCATAACTGTGCACGTTGCAGATCTTATCGAGAAGAAAATGAAGGTGTAAGGTGGACACATGTTTCCATCATGTGATGCTAACACACACATAGGAAAACCATACATCACACACAGCGTTTGAAGAATCACGTTTAAGTTGTTTTATGAAGTTGTCTGGATGACTTGAGTTTCGTCGTCAACGAGTTTTTGTTTTCTAAGTATATTTTTGTCAATTTCGTTGGGCATTTTTCATCAAATTATTGTACATATATACACAATAACGATTCTGACCAGCTTACACTATGCATGAGCTACAAACATGTTAACTATAGAAAAGTGTTTTGGGTTTCTGATCTTGATGACTGAGAAATCGAGTAACCCGGGGCAGAAAATGACTGATTCTAAATGGAAAACGATGCACATCGTAAAGTCCAATTCCTAGTCTATTAACACCTAACAGCTACAGGTGGAGACATTTATAAACGTGGCAAAGACAAACGGTTGAAGAGGACTGCTACAATCTATATGTACATCTATGAGAAGACCAACAGTGAAAGCAACTAGCCATGAGAGGAAAACAATCCAGCTTCGCATTATGAACAAGTTTCAAAAGAACCTCGTAGATATATAACAGCCAGAAGGCAAAAGTACCCGAGTCCAAAGCTTACGGCTTTAGGACTTCGACCTCTCTAAACTATTCTCTGTCAAGGATTGGGTTCATATATGCACAAGATGTTGGTTGTTTTCCAAATGATTGTTTCATTAGATAGCCATGAACAATTCTGTGAATTACACATGCAGCGCTTTTCCTTTCTTTTCTTTTCTTTTCTGTAACCAGCCGTTAAATTGATATAAACAGCCACAACGACGTGCTAGGGAATCTGGCATTTTACGCCGAAGGGCATCTTCATACCGATATAGCTACAGACCTGTACATGTTCATACAGATGTGTATCTCACAATAGTCTGGCTGAGTTTTTACCCGGATAATGCTTGTTGTCCTTGACATTTAAGAAGCTGATGCATGCAATCTAGCTTGAAGTGATGTAGCGACGTGAAAGTCAAGACATTTATTTTAACCTTATAATGATTTATCATATATGTCTTCTTCAAATGCGAAAACTTAAACTTAGCTAGAAAAAAGTTATGATATGATGGTTATGATAACGCTTTACATTACTCCAAGTGTGCACCATCCAACAATAAATTTAGAATAATCTATAACATAAGATTGTCCATCTGTTTTAAATGGAGCCGTATTCACAACGCACTTGATCCTACGCATCCTTCATATAAAGTCATACGTCATTCATGCGTTACAAAAGTAAATGACTGTTGCAGAATACTTACAGCAATCTACCGCTGGAACTAAACTACAGCCGTTTAAAGTGGATAAGACACCAATGACATCAAGATTAAGAATTTTCTGAAATTACATAAACCATAGTATCATTGTTAGATGACATAGAAATTTTCACGAAATATTCACACTTCGGATGTTATTGAACATCGAACCATCAAACATCATACCTCCAGCTTTTGATTTTCCCACCAGGTAATTCATTAATCAGTGACTTGCCCACTCATGACGTCACAATGAACATGGCAGCCAATTTAGAACTTTGCAATGCGGCTCGGAAAGAACGTCATTTTTACAAGCAAACAAAATAGATATTGTTATGTCCTTTAATTGAATGTTATCACGATGATTAAGCACTCTTTGCTCATCAAATAATCTTTTTCACAAGCCGTTGTGCAAGGTTTCGACCCGGCTGCCGTATTCATTGTGACGTCATGGGTGGGCATCAGTCACTGATTAATGTAATCACCTGGTGAGAAGATCAGATAAGGATAAAGGGCTGGATCCATGGAAGCATGGTGTGTGATGGTTCAATGTTAGATAGCATCAGAAGGGTGTGTAAAGTGCGTTGTAAATACGGCTCAATTTAGAACAGCTACTCCTATTTCAGATAATAAGAAAATGTTGTATTTTGGTGTCTTATGTACTTTAAACAGATATGTGTATGCAGCAGATTTTAAGTACAGAATCTTCGAAATATACCAAGATAATCTATTTGTGATCTATTCTATTCTGCAGAAGAGATGTATAGTATAGTCTACGTTGTAGAATACTTACATTTGTGATGCTACACTAGTCTTTACGTATAAGAATTGCACTCTGTATTTTGATTTATTTTACAGGAAATCTCACGATCGATTTCGAAGACTTCGTGGTCATTTTGTCGTCTATAATCAAAGAAGAAAACGACGAAGACGACGAGGGTCTAGCGGAGGACGATGAGAAAGACTTGAGAGAAGCCTTCAGCTTGTTTGACAAGGCCGGGGATGGTTTCATTGATGCTTCTGATCTCAGACAGATACTTAGTTGTTTTGGTCAAGATCTCACAGACGAAGAAGGTAGGATATATATATTACTGGCTACTTTGTAATCAAGAAATTTCTGATAAGCTAAAAATGATAAGCTAATAAATCATTTACCTGTTTGCTTGTTTGTTTGTTTATTTGTTTACTTGTTAATGGATATCTGATGTCTGCAATTGATGTAAAATTGACAAAAGTACGTCATGCAACGTTGGATTATTTGTAGACGTCTAATGAGCCCTTATCTTGATTTGTTCATTCTCTGTAGTTGATGAAATGATGTGTGAAATTGACCTCGACGGAAATGGCAAGATCGACTATGAAGGTAACATTTTCCCCATATTTTTTGAAGATTTGCACATTCACGTTTGAAATGTGATTAACGTAATTTTTTAGACATTCGGGGGGTGTCTAAGAGTTATGATGAAGGGACCATTTGCAGTCTTGCATCATACTGTTATTGCGAGAATTATGAATTTATAAGACCTTCATTGCAGAGTTCGTCACTACGATCTGTGAACTGGCGCAGTTTCTCTATGAGGAATGCAACGATAACTAATAAAGAAGGTAAGACTACGTCCTTCCCTCCAAACGCGTTCATACGTCTTTAATATTACGAGGGAAATTGGTTTTGTCAGAGATCGGTTTGACCGTAGATGAATCATCAGGTCCGAAATGTGGAGCAAATAATATATACAAAGAAAATGCCCAAATGATAAGATTTCTACTACGAGAGTGCTTGGATAAAGTCAGACGATCCCTTTGTTACGTTGACTTTGGTCGATCAGAACAAATTTCACATAATATCACAAAAGAAGACGGATACCCAGACCTTTCTACTTATAATGCCGAACTGTCACGGCACCAGCTAATAGAGACATGGCGGGCTAGAATTACTGAAATTGAATTCCAGCACATTTCCCAGCGGTGGTTTTACACACCTGTTGTTCTACAGTAATGGGCATTTAAGGATTATTACGAATGTCAAAATGACAGACGATCCGCTCAAAAACATGCCTTGATGGAGTCCGCTGTTTCAATCACCGTAATCACTGCTTCTGGCATCAGCCTGATACCTTATTAACGATTGGTTCTTCCCTGTTGCATCCGGCTGGAGGTTCATGGTATTCTTAAATCATATATTACGAGATTGTAAGACTATTTTTAACAAAGCTCTATGCATCAATCACAAGACAAAAAAGTTGTTCATGTATAACTTTGCTATTGCCTTCCTTTTTCAGTCGGTGTGCCTTGCTGGTCGTGGACATGATCAGTAGTAACATTCTAGAGGATTGATCGATCTCTCAGACAAACTGTTGTGGGGAGAGACCGTGTTACAATTGCGGGAATGGCAGAAAATGGTGATTGCTGATTCAGACGTGGAGAGATAATGAGGACGTTACTCTGAACGTTGCAGCCGTAGATTGGAGGGCTACCGTGAAATGCTGTTGCATTCCAAAACGTGCGCAATTTCAAAGCACACGACGGAATGGCTCCTTTGGAAAACAGGGATGTATCATTTCTAAACATTGGATGGCAGCGGTGCTGTGGCGCAATATGGAATACTCCGAACTGTGCCGCTCCTGTGGCACACAATGGAATGGCGCGTTAGGCAATGCAACAAATGCATTGATGCACATCCATCCATCACACTGAACACAATGATGTGTAGAGTGACGGAAAAGAATATTCAGGTCCCGAAAGTTGACACAGACTCCGTGGTGGTAGAACAACGTGGTTGGTTGAACTGATAGCCTCTATGTAGTAGTGCTAGTTGTAATTATACAAACTCTTCATCCATTAAACAGATAGGTATTTGACACCACGAGTATCGATTTCGTTAATTTCGTGGCTATTGTTGTACAACGTAGTTTGGAGAATACCGCTGTGCCCAGATCTCATAGGCAACACCTGTCGAGCCTTTGGTTATTGCAATATAGTGTTAAGAAGTTGTGACAATGATGGATAACGTTTAACTCGCGAGGCAATGAAAATGAACAGACATGGCTCATAGCAGTGTCCCCGACATGTATTACATGACAGACGAAATCCACCATGACATGATAGCGTCTGGATTCTTGCCACATGTCGAGATCCTTCGCATCTTACAGCTCAGTCGTCTGAAATTAGATTCATCAGCTGGTTTGGCAATACAACGAGAACATTCACTTTGTAATATCAAAACGCATTTGATAAAGTTTTTATTACCGTTAAGTCTATTGATTATAAAGATCGAATGAGAAATCAAAGCTTATCAAACCATCTGTAAACATTGTAAATGCACAGATCGTCTTTCCCGTGTTTGTTCCCGTTGTTAGTTGACACCTTGTGGCAGGAGGCGCTTACTTAAGTTTTGGTAAAGTTGCTCAGATGACGTGAATGCCGAAATGGCGGTACCTACCGTCACGACAATGGAAGGCAGAGCCGTCCAAAATCCTGCCATAACTTAATCAACATTGTTCAATAAAGAAACAAGCCGGCGTGTTCGTAGACATAAAACTGCTCAACTTCATTTGCATGTACGACGGTTGGGGAAATTGAACAGAGCATTCAAAGAGGCTCACTGTAAAATAAGGGCAGTGTTTGAAGTTTACTGCTGTTTATCTAGAAATAAATCAAATCAACTATATCGCATCGCCTAACAGCATTTACGAAGTAGATACGCACATTCACTGCGTTGTATGGAGGTGCATGGAAGCTCCAATCTTTCTTTACACCCCGATGATGTGTATTTATTCGTACAACCTAAACAGTAGTTCGAGCTGTCATTGATCTGTTGGTGAGTACCGAAACTATGAAATAATGTTCTGCCTGTGAGGGGCGATAACAATAAGATTTTGCTATCCAGAAGATTTGGGGTTTTGACCAAAGAATATAAATATGGCCTCCACCGGTCAGTATTGACCATGGTAAAATACTAATTCACAACAGCCCTACATCATCGACTATGGCTAAACAGCCCTATACGAGAATGGCAGTCTCTGCCACAAAAATCACATCTGTAAGCTGACTCAGTTCTGTTGCAAAGCTCTTTTCTGCGGATCCGCTTTTCTTCTGCACTGTGAATCAGTCTGGCTTCTCCTGATTTGAGCTGTCTGGACAGTGTGCATCTCCACCTGGAACGGTCACTTGCAAGGTCCTCCCAGTGCTCCGTATCAATATCTAAAGAAACGTACATTAATACCACGTATCTTTAAGGCCATCCCTTGTTAAAAAGTTAATCTCCATAACAGACTGTGAGAATGAGGAGTCAGCCACTGATTGGAACACTTGCCTGCAGAAAGGGTCTATTAGTCATGTAGATAGCCACGATGAGATCTATCCACTATATGTATCATTTCTGGATTTATTTTGGACTCTTTGTCCAGAAGACCCATTAAACTGACCTTGCATTCTTCTCTTGGGCTACCATTTAACACCGGAATTTCTGTATGAGAATCACAGCAATGGACTATAGCTATAGTGACCCACTCTGAAGCTGTAATCTTCACGACAATGGTGAGCTGACTCTAGCAATTGCTGATCTATTATTGTGTGAAATTGGCGAGATGGAAATAACTTATTATTGTCGGTGATAGTTAACGTATTGCAGTTTTCTTTGAAAATACATTTCATGGCGTCATTTCCAGTTTAATAGCAGTTTGCAGTTTTCACAAACTCATGGAGAATAATGAAACAAATGACATATCGTGACAATAAACAAATATATCATCATTTATGACATGTAGACCTCATATTTCCCAACGGCGGAAATCGAATTTCAGCTTGGTAATCTTCTCTGATTTCTCTGGAAATGTAATTTTGCGCATGAGGGACTTTTGTAGATTTGTTAAAGCCGCAGCGATAAAGGAATATCGCTATCAATATGAGTTCGGAGACCTCATACATCCGTGGGAGGTTTGGAGCTTTTGCAAATTTCTTGTTTTTCTTTCCGCCTCATTGGTTACGCAAATAGTGTTGTAATCAGTTTTCTAATTGATGGTCTTCTCTACCGAACTTACATATATTGCATTTATAGAAGTTATATCCTTTGGCAGAATTCAATTTTAACATTTCATCACTAATTATGCAAATGACTTCCATATTTACATAATCGATGATTTTTAAAGTTGTTTTTTGACCTGGACATGCTATGGTCCATATATTTTGGTG